>NC_141022.1:46940000-47240000 GCF_052040795.2 Danio rerio
CTGTTTATTAAAAAAATGTCATTGTAATCAGTTTTCTTAATTTTATGCAGGCGGCACGGTGGCTCAGTGGATAGCACTATTGCCTCACAGCAAGAAGGTTGCTTGTTCGAGTCCCGGGTGAGTCAATTGGCATTTCTGTGTGGAGTTTGCATATACTCCCCATTTAAAAACTAACTTCAATGTGACCTTTTTCAAAGAGCAATTTAATACTAGATGTATTAAATAATTCCATTATAATTTATAATTACACTACAATTTTGTTGTTTTGTTGTTTCGATAATTTCATAGCTATACTTTTAATAATCATTTTCAAAATGCCACTGAAAAGAAGAGTAAATTGGATTTACTAAATGTTTTTAAGGTAAGTGGTTGCAAACAATTTATATGGGCTAAATTTAAACAAACAAATTAAGTTGATCATTAATTTCCTTAATTTGTTTGTATAATTTTTTTGCAGCCACTTACCAATTAATCATCTGAATCCAATTAATAATTAATTTCAGAGTGCACTTTCGCATTTAGTCTAGTGTATCTGTCTGAGGACTGCAAGACAGGGGTGTAACATGAAGAGGCGCAACTTGCAGCTATCGAGATCCCATTGAACCATGCAAGATGTCACAACGAGATGTTACTGGCAAGACGGTGGAACAGAGAACATTTTCACCAAATGTTTTCATGAGATTTTAGCAAATTTATCCACAACCAATTCATTTGATATGTTGTTATATTCATTAATTTTAGCAATTCCACCATTCAACTCCACTCGCTGACTTTAGCCCCTTTCACACAGTGATACCGGTAAATTTCTGGAAAATTTGCGGAACGACTTTACCGGTATATTGAAAAAAGCGCTGTTCACACAGGCGAGGACGTTACGGAAATTTTCCGGAAAAGAGCATTCACACATCCATTCCAAAATACCGGTAAATTCTGACATCATTCACCACAAATGAGCTTTAAACGGCTGCACTTGTATTTGTAAACATTTGACTAAATTACAAACTCTGTGGATGATCAATATTGTGAACAACTTTCACAGGATTACTTTCGCATGTCGAGATGTTCTTAATATGTGCGTGTGCAGGCGCTCACAGGCTGTTTCACAGGCTTATCATAAGCATCTCATCGATGATTATTTACACAGTTGGCATTAAGAAGGACATATAAACGTGATCTGACTAACTTCTAGCAGCTAAATGTGTCTGGAAAAATATTCAAAGGCTTTTATCCTCACAAACCGCGCGGACGTAAATGCATCTGACTGTTGTGATTGGCTAAAGCAGACGTCTCACGTCAGCACGTTCTAAACGTGCACGCGCTTATTACGGGAATCTTCCTTCTGCATTCACACAGCGCAGCATTCGGGCAAATTGCCGGTAATGTTACAACTTCTCTTTCCGGAAAATAGCCAGAACGAATTTACCGGTATTTTCAAAAAGGACCTGTTCACACATACAACCTTTCCGGAAAATTGCCGGCAATTTTCCGGAAAGGTCTGTATGTGTGAAAGGGGCTTTTATCTGTTTTGCTATAGTAGTTAGCCTACTCGGCGTCGTCTCCTGTGGATGCAAATAACAGTAGGTTTAGACGTTAATAGCGATGATGGTTGGATTAGGGAGTTGTAATAGGTATAGACGTTAATTACTATGATGGTTGGGTTTAGATTTGGGTAAGGATATGTTAATAACAGTGATGATTTGGGGTTGGGGTTGGGGAAGATGTAGTTGTTAATAACCGTGATGGTTGGGTTTAGGTTGGGGAAGGTGTAGACGTTAAAAACTGTGATGGTTGGGTTTAGGGTTGGGCAAGGTGTAGATGTTAATAACTATAATGTTTTTGGTTTAGGGTTGGGGAAGGTGTAGACATTAATAACGATTAGGGTTTGGTTTAGGGTTGGGGAAGGTGTAGATGTTAATAACGGTGATGGTTGGGTTTAGGTTGGGGAAGGTGTAGATGTAAATAACTGTGATGGTTTGGTTTAGGGTTGGGGAAGGTGTAGACGTTAATAATGGTGATGGTTGGGTTTAGGGTTGGGGAAGGTGTAGACGTTAATAATGGTGATGGTTGGGTTTAGGGTTGGGGAAGGTGTAGACGTTAATAATGGTGATGGTTGGGTTTAGGGTTGGGGAAGGTGTAGATGTTAATAACTGTGATGGTTTGGTTTAGGTTGGGGAAGGTGTAGATGTTAATAACTGTGATGGTTTGGTTTAGGTTGGGGAAGGTGTAGATGTTAATAACTGTGATGGTTTGGTTTAGGGTTGGGGAAGGTGTAGATGTTAATAACTGTGATGGTTTGGTTTAGGGTTGGGGAAGGTGTAGATGTTAATAATGGTGATGGTTGGGTTTAGGGTTGAGGAGGGTGTAGACGTTAATAACGGTGATGGTTGGGTTTAGGTTGGGGAAGGTGTAGACGTTAATAAAGGTGATAGTTGCGTTTAGGATTAGGAAAAGGTGTAGACATTAATAACGATGATGGTTTGGTTTAGGGTTGTGGTAAGTGTAAATGTAAAAAACTGTGATGGTTAAGTTTAGGGTTGGGAAAGGTGTATAGACGTTAATAACTGTGATGGTTGAGTTTAGGTGTGGAGTAGGTGTAGACGTTAATAACTGATGGGCACAACCCCACCTTGCCAACAACATAGTAGACATGTGGGTTATGCCTCTACTACAAGTTACGCCCCTTCATGTTACGCCCCTGTCTTGCAGTCTGCAGACAGACCCTAGTCCATTTAATATGCATTTTTGTTGTTTAATCTGGATGGAAATCTTTTCTGAAACATACACCAATGTAGGATTATTTTCATTTTAAAATTGCTGTGTGAAAATAAAAACATAGCTATTGCAAATGTATCCCAAGCTCTTGCTGTTTTCATTCTCTCCCTTCACAGCTGCCCGATAACTCGCATCCAGACAGAACGGCGGGAATCCTGACACAAAAGATCACATTTCTAAATACAAAATGACTGCGTTTCTCTTCGGGGACCAGTAACGTATCTCCTCATTTCAGCCATCTATCAAAAGTGTCTGCGCGCATGTGTTTGATTGACTGGGTGTGTATGACTATGTGTGTTCGCTGGGTGATATATGATGTAATTTCAGAAATTTCTCCACATGCACAACGGCCTGAAGCAACAGAGCGGCAACATGTCCAACCCCCCTCCGCCCCAGTCTTTCTGTTTCTGCATGAAAGAATGATAAATAGCTTCATGAACGCTGTGTGTAACGCTCAGTCATACACACGCAGGCCTGTGTGGAAGGTCAAACTGTATGTAAATTTTCTGCTTTTGGGTTTGGGTCCCAGCAGATGCTGGCTCCGCTCTGTGATTCGGAGCGACGGATGGCCAATCGGGCTCCGTCCGCTGAGCTGACTTTTCCTGTGGCTGTGGAGGGCTTTTTTCTTGTTTAATGACAGACTTGGAAAGAATAACAGAATGGCCTCTAAGCATGTATGAATGATTGGGGAGGGGATGTGAAATGGAAAAGGAATGAGAAAACTGGGGTGAAAACCGGAGAGCGAGAGAGCGAGGGAAGAAAGAGCAATATGAATTGCAGATTTTGCTGTAAATGATGGATCTTCATATAAATAGTGCGTATGTGCATCTGAGCTGACTAGAGTTGAATAATGACACTGGTGTGTTTATAAAGATGCTTCATGAGTGAACTGAGTTTGCTTCATAAGTAATGATGAACTCTGTAAGTAATTGAAGTAAACTGAATCAACAACAAGACTGAAAGTCAGAGAAGAATGACAAAACACTGTTGCAATTTTAATGACACTTTGCTGTTGAAACTGTATTTGTTTTTTGTTTTGTTTTTTTGGACACATTGGGCCCTATGCCCTATAGCAAACACAAAGGCCACATTTATTTTATTGATACATTTTATTCATTTTCTTTTCTGCTTGGTCCCTTTATTAATCCGGGGTCGCCACAAAATAATGAACCGCCAACTTATCCAGCATATGTTACACAGCGGATGCCCTTCCAGCTGCAACCCACCTCTGGGAAACATCCATAGGCACCCACTCACACCCATACACTACAGACAATTAAGCCTACCCAATTCACCTGTACCCCATGTCTTTTGACTGTGGGGGAAACCGGACAGTATAGTTCAGACGGGCATTTTAAGCAATCAAACAACCAACCTTGTGGCATTTATGTGAAGTTGATATTGTGATGCTGATTTTTCAAATAATTTTTACCTAAAATTGATTGTTTTGTTTTTGTTTTTTTTTTACTTTTGACTTACTTTTTATGATTGTTTATTAAATAGTTTCACAGAATTTTTGGCCCTCTAAAACCACCCCCCAGAGTCTAATGTGGCCCTAATGTGGAAAAATGTCATACCCACCCTGGCCTAGATGGTTTGGTGTGTCCTACACATAGACTGGTTTTACACGTCACCTGCTTACAAATTTTCAGTATTTTTGCAATTGAAATCTCAATGTACTCAATGTAAAATCACGATTTCTGAAAACAACTGAAACTTCCAGTTTTAGTCATTTCCATAAATCATGTTTTTTTTTTTTTTTTGTAATTGTACTCTTCAAAACACGATATCTCAAAGAATCTTGGAGTTATTGACCAGTAGACTGGTATATTATTTAATATTTTTGTCTTACATTGATTAACTGTCAAAGTTTGCAACTAACTATAAACAGCACCTGCAGATCAGCTACTGGCATTTGAAACAGCCAATTTATCTCATTATATTAGAACTTTTTTATGTTGTTTGCTTTATTTTCCTGTCTGATTTGACCTGCTCCTGATTTTCCCCCTGCTATTTGCGAATTACTTTCTTTATATGTGATTGCATAATTTCTATCCATACTCCAAGCATTGATCAACTTCTTTATTATTAGTGAGAAAGCACCAATCAAAGACTACATTTTATGATGTCAGTCAGTAGACTTCTTACAAACTATTTTACAGTATGAAGACACTAAAGTAGTTTCAAGAGTTCACACTTAGCTGATGATTTATAAAAGCTTGTTTGGCATGCTGTCCCGGGAGAGAGCCCTGAGCTCAAGGGCTCCTCGAGCCCGGGGCTTCCTCCCGTTGGCAGAGCAAGAGGGGAGCCTGAGCTCGGTGGATCTCAGAACTCCCCTGCTGCGGTAGCTAAGGGAACACAAGGGATTAGACAAAGCTTGATTGTTATGTATGCTGAATGTCTTTGGATGGTGGGAGGAAACCGGAGAAAAACCCACACGAACACGGGGAGAACATACAAACTCCTCACAGAAACACCCACCGGTCCTGTGGAACCAGGGCTGGCAGTGTTCTTGCTGTGGGGCTCATAGTGCTAACCACTGGGCCGCCGTGCCGCACAATCAGAGGTAAAGGAGGAGAATAGGAGAGGAGGGGGGTTTCTTCCAAACGAAGATAACGTGAACTAAAAACTGTGGCTATTTATAGTAGCTTAGGGCTCATATGATTGGAAGATAGTGATTAGCAAATGCGAGACCGGCCGTGATAAATGGTAAGCACGTGATTCTCTCGAAATTAGTTTATGAACTTTATAAACTTCACTTGATACAAAATATAAACCCATTTTCATAAACCCTATCAAATACAAGTTACAAAATACTATTTTACTTTTTAAATACGTATCTGAAATACATTTTTTTTTAAAATATTGACCATCCCTGGCTACAGCCACCCCTAACGCTGGTGTAGCGCCGTCACTGTTTTGAACACCAGTGAGCTGAATAAATATTATTGACATGAGAAAGTATAAAGCAAAGAGGTGTTTCCCACCATCATGGCACAAAATTAATTCTCCAGCCAATCAAAAGCCCCTCCTTCCATAGCCCTTTATGTTAATCCGGCCCCGACCATTGGGAATAATGAGAATTTATTGTCATGAAATGTCACAATGTGAAATGAATGAATAAACAGGCTTCTTTCATTATTCAAAATCTAATTTCTTTTCATCTTCTTCCTTTGTTATTAAGGAGTAAAATGTGGCCCGGGCAAGTTTTCATCATCATTTTTATGTTTTCATCAGATTCAATCGTGCATGAAAAAAAAAAAATCAGGATATCAAACTGTCCTTTTGTTTTTCCAGCCATACGTGACTTTGGAATATCAGGTTTGGCAGGAGCTGATATCTGGGCAGACTAACTCTCTAAATCTCCTCTCTCTCTCCCTCTTTCATTCTGTCTTTCTCACTCAGGCTTGCAGACATCTCTGCGTTCAGGGGCCCGAGGCGCTGTTGAGCGTGGCATCATAAAACAGGCGGGCGAGGAGAGAGAGCGAGTGTTTGTGAGCAGATTAACACACTGTGTGTTGGGGGATTTCAGCTGCTCTGGCTAACACACAGTCAGTGTCTGATTGAAAAGCCCATCCGAAGCATACGGACAGAGTCGGAGTGCACTGTAAGCTGCAGATTCATGTCAACAGTCTTTAGCCTTATTCTAAATCTTAACCAGCTGCTGGATCTTGTCCTGGAAAAATTATAACAATATTTGTGTGTGTGTTCGCGCTTGTGTGACATCTCTTTATCTCCTTGTTAAAAGCTTGTCTGAATCAGTAAGCAGTTGTGCTGTTATCTGACCAGCTCTTGTGTTATCAGTAGACATTCATCATTATGACACTCACACATGCAGCATACATGTAAAGTAGAAGCATAGTGCACTTGAATAGTAGCCTATTAATTATAAAGCTTCTTAACTTGCATCTGTGGTTCCATCTTTTACAGTTCCCATCAAATCAAAATGCATGTTTTTGGCTTTTGTTATAAATATAGCAGCCTTAAAGGGATAGTTCACTCAAAAATGAAACCCTTTACTTGTTAATCATAGATATGTACACTAGATATCGCATACGGGCCCTTAGCATGCGTCAATAACGCTGCCACATTTGTACAGTGCTCCCAGGACAAAAGTCATTCAACCACACTATAGTCCAGACTAAAGCCAATATAAAGATGCTGGACTTTAGCACTGTGTACAAGTGTAGTAACAAGCAAAGAAAGAAAACTAAGCACATATATAGGCAGAACATTTCATAGGTAAGATTGCATATTTTACGTTTTTGTATGTTACGAACTTTGTGCTCAACAAGTAACGTTATTAATGATAATACAGTCACTACTGCACTAGCCATAGGGCAAAGTACCACCAACTCGCACTAAATACCAGGCTTATGCTAGTTTTGTTGAATAAAACCAGCAAACAATGTAAATGAAATATGACAACAAGATGCTGCAGTGCTAGAAACTTGTATTATTGTCGGCTAAGTGAATGAGTCATTCATAACAAAGACTCATTCTCAAATGAATCGTTTCCTCCGTTAGCATGAGAATGTAGGGGGGGGGGGGTTTAAGGACACAGATTAGATCAAATTTAACAGGGAGGGAGGATAATACATTTCCATGCATTCAAACACATGCTCTATGTCGGCAATGCCCATGCGATCACTTATCTATCGATGTAGAAAAGTTGGATAAAATTATAATTTTCGTAATTTAAAAAAAAATATTTGCATACTGACCACCGGGAAAACTCCTGATCATAGATGTATGTATCTATCTGTATATATCTCTGGCTCTGGATGGCCACAGTCCTCCGCTGCACCTTGGTCCTGCATTCATTTTAAAGGAGCACTACCCAAAATGGTGACTCTATTGACGTATTTCTTCCAGTAGACATTAATAGCAGAGGCGACATCTAATGTAAATATCAATAGTTTCAAACCTTTATGAGTTTCTTTATTTTGTTAAAAACAAAAGAAAATATTTTGAAAAATGCTGAAAACATGCAACTTCTATAGTATGTATTATTCCTAATATGGAAGTCAATGGTTACAGGTTTCTTCCAAACATCTCAAAAAGAAAAAAATCATAAAGGTTTGGATTCACTTGTGGGTGAGTAAATAGTGAGCAAATTTTCCTTTTTGGGTAAAAATCTCTTTAAGATTATCTAAAAGCTATTTCACTCCAAATATTGCGTTTAGAAATATTTGTATTAGATTAGATTAGATTCAACTTTATTGTCATTACACATGTACAAGTACAATGCAACGAAATGCAGTTTAGGTCTAACCAGCAGTGCAATAGCAGCAAGTGCAGGATACAGGTATAAGTTATAAAGTGCAGTTATAGAAAGGGGATATTTACAAATGGATGTACTATTAACATTATTTACAGGTTGTATTAGCTATGAACAGAGATTTAAAATAGATGAAAATATGTACAGATTGCTATTAATAATCAGAAGTGTGCAGACATACAAATGTATATGCACAGTGGGTGTGTACATAATTACAATGTGCAGTGGGTATGTACAGTTATCTTTCCTTCTCAGCAAGATGTCTAATAGATGTCTAATAGACATCTAAACATAGTCGTCTTGGCTAAAACAAGGCTAAAATTGAAATGGAAAATGTTTAAGAATAGGCCAAAACTAGACTAGTCATTAAAAAAACAGAAATGCATGACTGCACATATGAAGTTTGTCTACACTGTAAAAAAAAACTGTTATTTTACTTTTCTTTTTTTTTTCGGCAGCTAGGGTGCCAAAATTACAAGCCATTTACAGGCAAATTACAGACATTTCCCGTAAAATTACAGACAATAAGCTACAGTAATTCAACTAAATTAAAATTTTCGGTAAATTTATGTAATTTACTGTCCGTTAATTTACTGTAAATGTCTGTAATTTAACGGTAGTCGGAAAATACATAAAATAACTTTTTTTTTTTTACAGTGTACTTTGTCTACTCTAGTCTTTGGCTTTTCTTAGATTTTGATGACAGCCCAAGTTTAGCCCTGTTTTAGCCAAGCTGTCTACATTTAGATGTCTATTAGACGTCTATTAAACACAAAATTGTTTCCTGAGCTCTTTCCACCAGTATAGATCAGTCATTTCATTGTATCACTCTGCACCTTAGTTTCTCATCAAATTTCTGTCTAATCGAATGCTCTCTGGAATCAGAATATTTCTGTAAAAGTGACGGAAATGTAGTGAAAGGGTCTCGACAAAATCCACACACAAGTGCTCACAGGAGATTCATTTAAATGCATGCTAATACCAGGTGGAAACTAATGCGTCTTGGCTGACCGATTGTGTTCGGATCACTGAAAATTCATGTTAATACCAGGTGAAAACAGGGCCTTATGCACAGTAGAGACGCATTAAAATAAAATAGAGCCCCTTTAACATCAATAGAGCTTTTTAGGTGGATTTTTTAATGGACAAGGGAATTGTCTGGGTGATGAAAAGTGTTATGAGAGCAATTTGGGGAGGATGGAAAAACGTATGATAGGACACCTTCTATAGCTCAAAAGAGTTTTCTTTTAGATTATACTGTAGTTTTTAGAAGAGGAAAAATGTCTATTTTGTGGAATCACTATGAAAAACCCCCTTCTGAGATTTTTCAGATTTCATGTATAACTCTCCCATTTTTCCAAATCTGTTTGACTTTCAACTGTGGATATTAAAGCGCAGCTGATGAAAATCATCTTTTTTAAGCAGTTTGGACAAAACTCTGCGTAGTTATAGTGTCCACAGTCATGTTGGTGTGATATAAAGACAGTAACTCCCTTAAAAAAAAAATTCCTGATGTTAAAACAGAACCCAGGCTTATTCTAAAAACCTAGTCCTGTGGACGTTTCTGGAGACCGTGAAATACGTCCCGGGAGGTACGTACAGTATGGCTGCATTTAATTTTTTTAAGCGAACGCTACGGGGCGGTATGACGCCGTTCCCTTTTGCACTTATTGGGTGACCGCTTACATCCGTGTGGAGGGCTTTCCCGCTACAACCAGTTTGTCCAGGCAGCTCATCGTGTACATCGGCAGGCTTGAGATGCAGAGAGGAGTTGATCACGACGACCGGGGTCGAGTCCGGGGAAGAGCGGTTCCAGAAATCCGGTAAGACAAAAACTGAATCCAAAAAATAAAGTAAACGAGTTCATAACAGGGTGAGAATGTGGTAAAATCCGAAAACGTGGTAAAAAAAAATCAGACGAGGGCTTTTTTTTTTTTCTGGACAGCTTTTGTAAATTGTCAGTTGGGTTTAGGGAAGTGAGAGGGCGGGCGGGTCAATCATTCAGTCAGTCAGACAGCGGCCACTCATGGGTGAACAGCGCCGGCTCGAACGGCACTCGCAAGAGACATTTGAGATACGAAAAAGCCCTTACCCCATCAAAGCCATTACCACCCCTAACCCCATCTGTTATTGGGTGATGAGCAAATCGTACTAAGTTGTACAAATTAGATTGTATGAATTAATAAGAATTCATCTAAATCAAAATGTTACGAATTGCCATGAGTTTGCGTTGAATCAGAGTAGAACATTCTAAAGTTCTGAAAGGTATAATCGATAATCTGATGGGTGTTTTGAGCTGAAACTCTACAGACACATTCTGGACACACAAGAGACTTATCTTAAATCTTGAAAAAGGGGTAAAATAGGTGCCCTTTAAAACAAAAACAATTCATGCAATGAAACCCAAAAGAGTTTCAATCACACCCTTATTTTTTTTATATTTTAAAATGCATTTCATATTTTTATGTTTTTTATTAATGTGTATTTAAAACATTAACTGTACAATATTTTTACACAGAAGGCAAAATGCATGCAGATTTGGAACAATATTAGGGTAAGTAAACTATCATAATTAAAGGATCACATCATTTTTTATACAGCAATTAGCTGTTCGTTGTATTTATATTGCTACATTATTTCCTTCACTGAACCATGGTTCTATATTATAAAGACATGCACTTAAGAGGCTTCTGATTGGTTAATTGCATTTGCGCCGTGACTTCAGAGGCATGTCTTTTATTAACTGTTCAGTTATCTCAGAGAATTATTTGATTCATTATCACCAAGAGCTTATAACAATCAGCGTCTGCCACTGGATAATGAGGGAACGAATATTCTATCATCATTTTCTCATCCTCGCATTATTCCAAACCCATATGACTTAATTACTTTCTTTTGAGAAACACAAGAGCAGATGTTTGGCCAAACGTCACAACTGATTACGAGAGCTGCGCGAACGCATGGAGATGCTGTCGGTTTTGATGTATAATCACACAATCATGAGATTTTAGATGACAAGTCATAGGAGGACTTTTTAGAATAGAGCAGTGTGAATATTCTTCTGTAAATCTCCTTTTGTGTTGCAAATGGATTTGAGATGGCATAAGACTGCCCCTTTACAAAGACAAAACTTTCATTATTGGATGAAATATTCCTTTAAATGGTAGTGGATTAGTACTGAGATTAGGGTCAGTGCCACTCTCTGAACTCTTTAATAGCCATATATCCATACCTCTGTGAACAGACTGTACTGAAAAAAATGTTTTGCCTCTCTCTCTCTCTCTTTCTCTCTCTCTCTTTCTCTCTCTTTCGCTCCCTCTCCCAGTGGATGATCAGATTGCAGCGCTGGCTGCTCTGCTGCGCTCTGAGCTTGAAAGTGACTACGTGCTACACATTTTTATGTCACTGTGTCACCAGCCAGAGAAACAGATTCCTGGAGTTGGCGGGCGCTCCTAATCCTTATTGCGATGTGCACAGACACATTATGCGAAATGAGTTCCACACATAAGTCTTACAGAAAGCATTAAGTTTAATAAATAAAACACAAATGTTTTCATTGGTCATGTTTGGTAAAAAACAGGGTAAATAACAGGTTTTATTTCTAAAATTTCTTGTTTTGTTAAAAACCAATGACTTTTCTCTTGGTTAACTTTAATATGCATTATAATTCATAGTCATTTAGAAAAAAATTGCTTATTTAATAAATAATTAAACCTATTCATTTTTACAAAAGACAATCCCAATATTTTAACTTTAAAATAGTTAAGGAGTGCCATAAATTAGTGGAATAATCCAATCACAGCAAAAATAAATAAAATAAATAATAATAATTAGTTTTTTTGAGTTGTTATTTTCTTGAAAAGTTTTCTACAATTCATTCAGTCATTCATTCATTTCCTTTCAGCTTAGTCCGTTTATTAATCCGGGGTCACCACAGCGGAATGAAACGCCAACTTATCCAGCACATGTTTTACGCACCGGATGCCCTTCCAGCTGCAACCCATGTCTGGGAAACATCCATACACACTCATTTACGCTCATACACTACGGACAGTTTAGCCTACCCAATTCACCTATACCACATGTCTTTGGACTGTGGGGGAAACCGGAGCACCCGGAGGAAAACGAAGCGAACGCAGGGAGAACATGCAAACTCCACACAGAAAAGCCAACTGACATAGCCGAGGCTCGAACCAGCAATTTTCTTGCTGTGAGGCAACAGCACTACCAATTGCGCCACTGCGTTACCGTTTTCTACAATATAAGCAAATGTTAATTAGACAGATAGATAGATAGACATACTGACAGATGTGTAGATGTTACCTCTATGACGTCTAGGAGACATTGGATTTTGTTTGCCGTACCTGACAAATAAATGTCAGTATTTAATGTCATTATGACGTCTTTTTAAGATCTTGGCTAGACATTGGATTTTGGTCTCCTGACATCACAGCCTAAATGTAACCTAATATTAATGTCTTTTGATGTTGTGTACATGAGTGTTACTCAACAAAATCACACCTGTGCAATACCCTATTGTGCATTTTCACTCTGATTAAAATAAACATCGATCAGGAAGCATACAGTTGCTTTGGTAAGGGCGGGAAAACGAACTTGTTTTCTCCTTACTTGTTAACCACATTAAATAGTTTATAACCTTTATGTTTTTTAAAATAAATTAAATACAGTATAAGGCATAGTTAGTCTTGCAGCGGGGGTTTTGAACCTATATCCTATAGGAATTACCCTACAAAGGGGCGAAGTGCATTTCTGTAAGTGAATTTGGTTGCAATTAAATTTGATTAAATTAATCTTTGTTTTCTTATTTCTTCTGAAATATGTAGACTAATAGCCTATTCTAATGTAGATAACGTGTGTTTTAGCGATTAATCATTCTTAAATGAATATTCGCTGGTACTGTTTCTGTGGTTAATATTTGACTTTGAGCAGGGGGTCAAGTTTTTCGGTTATGTTTGGTGATATGCCTTAGTGAGCCAAATGTTTATATTAATTCAATTACATCTAATTTATTAATCAAACTTGTTATTATGTATTCAGTGTTTTAAGGGATACTAAGTGGTTCTCAATGACATGTGTGATATTAACTCAACAGGGACATGCTTGCTTTCCTGCACCTATTAATGGATTAAGACTGCACATATTTTTTATTTTATTTTACTATGTGAATTGGGTAAGCTCAACTGACAGTAGTGTATGTGTGTGAATGAGAGTGTATGGATGTTTCCCAATGATAGGTTGCAGCTGGAAGAATAATTATTAATATTATTAGATCAGAGCAAACTATTTTTAACTATTAGAGGACATACCCCTTCCTTCACCCCCATATATCTTGTTTTGATGTTTGCCAGGGAGGATCAAGCATTACTTAGGGGGTCAGACCCCCCCCCCCCCTCCCCCCATTCACATTCTGACTTAGAGTGAAATATCTAACTTGTAATGTTAGTGTTTACTGAAACCTTATTTGAAAATGCAATTATTAACATATACAAAAGATGCGTAAACAAACATACCTCAACTTTTTTATTGACTTCTTATTAGGTTGTCACGTTAATTGGGGGTGCCAAACCCCTCATTTCTCTGCACTGGGCTCCCACGCAGAGGAGCGCGAAGTCTCTCTGGTTTGGCCCCCGGTCTCCGTGTCTGGTTGGCAGAGAGAGACAGCGCGTCGGTCTCTGCCTGGAAGGGGTGAGAGGGTTTGCTCGTTTCCAGTCCTGCCCATTTTCTCTCAAGGAGGAGGAACGGGAGCAACCAGTGCTGCCGAGAGTTTTGACACCCTCAGTCTTCATATCGGATGCTGACACCTTCGCACTAGTGAGAACCTGCTAAATATACCCAGCAGTGCCCGTGTACGCGCGACACAGAGGACGGAAATCAGTCATATATTAGGGAGTGACCCGACTGCTGAAGCGCCCGCAGACAGCGAGCTGAGCCCAGGACGCGCTGTCAAGCATCTCCAACACTTCGGATTATGAAATTGAAGCAAACACAGCAGTGGCGGTGACTCTACGAGAATCTCCCGCTTTCCAGGGTTGTGAGTTTTCATCTTCGCGTAATGGAAGAGGAGACCGCGGCTCCCTGGCTCTGAGTGACAGGATCTTTCCACAGCTTCCCAAAACTACAGGATTCAACAATAATTATTCACACTAATTGCTGAGGATATATCTGAAGAGATTTCGTTTGAGGATGTACTGGTGTTTGCTCTGTGTGACTCTAACGGGATTGTCCGTGGCTCGCGCTCTGACGGGTGAGTTGGTCATTGTGGTGGTGTGTTTTCGGTGTTCTCGGCTTCACCGCGCACCGGAGACCTCTGTTATGCAGATTGTTACTGCCGTTTGATGCTCACCTGTAGGGCTGCTGTTTTTGAAGGTAAAGGTAGAAAGCGTAACTGATGAGGGGAGAGGTTTAATTTATTTATTTCAGTAAGTTCGCATCAGATTATTAGTACAGTAAAACGTAGAAAATAAAACAGTTTGTCATATGGACAATGACATTAGGCTTTTTGGTCTGTTCCTTAAAACTCCGTTGGTTTAGTACAAAATCAGCTATTGGTCAGGTTGATTTGATGATATTGGTACAATTATTTGAATAAAATTATTTTAGGTTGAGGTTTGTTTCACGAAATACCAATGTTTCTGTAGAGATATCACCATAGATAGATAGATAGATAGATAGATAGATAGATAGATAGATAGATAGATAGATAGATAGATAGATAGATAGATAGATAGATAGATAGATAGATATCACCTCTTGTTGGGGTTTATTATTTTTGTTTATTTTTTGCTTTGATTATTATTCTTTGTTATTCTTTTATTATTGATTTTTTTATTTCATTTTAATTTGAGAGTTTAGCCTTTGTATTTTATTTCAGTTGATATTTATATTAGTAAAGGTAACAACCATACTGTAAGAACATTCATTCATCTATTAATTTTGTACATTTTTAGACAAAACATACTCCGTATATTGTGTGTGCGTGAGAGAGAGAGTGTGTGTGTGTGAGAGTGAGAGAGAAAGAGAGAGAGAGAGTGTTGTTTGGGTGTGTGTTATCAGACTCAAACACCCAAGCACAGTGGCATATCTGCCAACCAAGTCTGCACACCCATGCAGTGACCCTTATAAGTCCACAGCCTGCCTGTAGTGTTCAGCTCAGATACATTAATCGATTTCACCGTGCTCAATCGATCTTCTGATCCGATCGATTGTCAAACAGCGTGTAAGATTATCAGGGCACACTGTGTGACAATATGGGTTTCAAGAAACCTTTGTGTAGTTTGTTCATTCAGTCATTTATTCATTTTCCTTCAGCTTAGTCCTTTTATTCATCAGGGGTCGCCACAGCGGAATGATCCGCCAAGTTATCCAGCATATGTTTTACACAGCGGATGCCGTTCCAGCTGCAACCCAGTATTGAGAAATGATCTGTACTAAAACTACACTGATACGTGTGACACACTGAGTTTCAGTTGTTAAACAATAAATGTGGCACTCTGGTTTTCAGATCGTCCCTGCGGTGGGAAAATCACAATCACCAGTGCCGGGTATGTGACCTCTCCCGATTACCCGACTGGATACCCAGTGAACAAGCAGTGCACATGGCTGATCCAGGCTCCTGATCCACAGCAGAAGATCCTCATCAACTTCAATCCGCATTTTGACCTGGAAAGCCGGGAATGCAAGTATGTATCACAAACTTTCAGTCCTGGTGGATCTATCATATATGTCATTACAAAAGTCCTTTGTGGAACAAGTCTGATTGTGTTTTATTGGCATGCATACACAGCCTCTATAGCAAGGGTGCACAAACTTTTTCTTATGAAGGGCCAAAAACCAAACTTGTTTGAGGTTGGTCGAAGTCACCATGGGTAATTTTCTAATGTGTTTTATATATAAAAATAACCAGAAAACAATGCTTTATATTAACTAATGCAGAATATATTTTTATTTTATAATAAACATATTACAGTAAAAAATCCATTTATAACAGAATTGAGTTACACTAGTCAAGCTGCAAACTGTTTTTGTCTTGATTTCCTCACTGATGTCTTCTGTGAAGTCTTCTATATGTCGAGTCATAGTTTATTTTTAAAAATCAGATCACCCACAACATTTAATCAAAACATTTTATTTTAGTTTGCTTTTTATGTAGCTTAACAATGAAACAACCAAACAAAACAGGTGGCATTAAATTAGAAATTACTATCTCTGTTAAAGGCATTTGCCCTTCCTTTTCCTACTATACTCATTCTCTTCTCAGATAAAATGGTGGGCCAAATCAAAAGTTACAATGGGCCAACTTTGGCCCGCGGGCCCAAGTTTGGGCATCTCTGCTCTATAGGGTCGGGTGATTTACAAAATATACCACAATATAAGTTATCTAATATCCTGATAATAATAAATACAGTTGAAGTCAGAATTATTAGCCCCCACCCCGTTTCATTTTTTTCACCAATTTCTGTTTAAGGGAGAGAAGTTTTTTTTAGCACATTTTTAAATATAATAGCTTTAATAATTCATTTCTAATAACTGATTTATTTATTTTTATCTTTGCCATAATGACTAAATAATATTTATTTGATATTTTTCAAGACACTTAAATACAGCTTAAAGTGTCTTGTAAAGGCTTAACTAATTTAATTGGGTTAATTAGGCAGGTCAGGGTAATTAGGCAAGTTTTTGTATAGCGATGGTTTGTTCTTTAGACCATCTAAAAAATATAGCTTAAATGGGCTAATAATATTAATAATATTACCTTAAAATGTTTTTAAAAAAATTAAAAAGGTCTAAATAGGCGAAATAAAACAAATAAGTCTTTCTCCATAAGGAAAAATATTTTTAGACATACTGTGAAAATTTCCTTGCTCTGTTAAACATAATTTTGGAAATATTAAAAAAATAAATAAATAAAAAGGGGGGCTAATAATTCTAACTTCAACTGTATATATATATATCTATATATCACAATATAGTACACTTTCAGTATATACTTTGAAAGACAGTATGTCAGACAGATGTCCTCATTTATGTGATCATATTTGTTAACTTCAGAGCAATTGAGAGAAATTGAAAATATATCTGAATTCAATATAAAACACTTCAAAAATTAATGATTACAGGCAGGGTGCGAATTATACGTTGACGAAAGGGGGGGGGGGTGGAGGTAATACATGCTCAGTGAATCAAATTTATGACTGTATTTAAATTACAACACATTTATAAATAAAATGTATACATTCTAGTGTTTTGAGGGATATTTAGTGACTATTTTAGATTTTACTCTCAGCCAAACTATACAAATTATGTGTCTACATTTTCTTGTTTTTAGGCTGCATGCAGATATTTTTACAAAAAAAAAAGTGTTTTGTGAATACTTAAGATGTCTTTCAGTGCTCTAAAACTGCCAGATTCAGACTGTTGAATCATATTTTTCCTAGCATTGATTGGTGCGATTATTCATTCCCAATGGTATGAACTGTCATAGGGGGATCAGATGTATGTTTATATCATACATTTTTAATTATTAAGATTTAGGATATAAATCAGAGATCAGAGAAAGCTATTTCTTACTATTAAAGAACTGAGCCCCCACCCCCCCATACATTTTGATTTGATGTCCGTCAGAGGGGATCAAGCGTTAATTAGGGTGGTCAATCCCCGCCAAACCCCCCTGTAATTCGCACCCTCGTTAATGAATTGCAAAATGTAAACATTGTAACTTTCTTCAATGCTGTTATTCATGTTTCTGTCAGCATCCTGGTAATGGTGTGAAATATTGCACTTATATAAATTATGAAAAGCATTGCTGTAGACAATGTATTTTATGACACTACAAAATAAATGATAGAGCACAATATGACAGACTTTTGATTTTGCTCCATATGATATATATCGTCATATTGCACAGCCTCTATTGACTTGAATGAGAAAAAGCTGGATTACGCCATTGATTTGTATAACAGAAAACCAGATGAAATGAAAACCCTCTACAAGTGCTTTCATATCAACTCTGATATCCCATAACATCTACCTGGTTTCAGAGGCGGATCGCTCAGATCTTGAGGTGTGCCACCTGTTGGTTGAAGATGAAATATTTCTTATTTATGGGGCTAAATTTAGAAGGAGGTGAACTAGATCTGCTTAAGAACAAACGTCCAGGCCTATGATAATGGATCCGCATTTATCACTCAGAGGGATGTTCTTCCTGAGGAAAAAAGGGGGATGGTTTTCCCAAGAGGAAATCTCTCAGAATGAGAGGAATGCGAAGAGGGAAAACAGAAAAGGCACACATATGATCAGAGGACTCGCTGTTTGCGGGTTCATTTTCATCAGTTTGATGAGGCTTCCAGCATCATGAGTAATTAAGCTGATTGTTTCCTTAACGAGGGGGCTGACAGGCAATGCCATTAAATGATAGTGAGGTCGGAGGCAGTTGTTATTGCGTTTCGGTGTTTTAGTTAACAGCGTCAGCACTCAAACACTCGCAAGGCTTTGTTTAGACTGAATCTCATAAACGAGATGCAGTTGATGACGCTCTTTGTCACTTTAAACAGCTCGTAAATGGGGCGTAAATCAGCAGTTGTCAGTCACGCAGACTTGGCTTTACTATTGGGTTCGATTTCAGTGCCAGGGGACCAATGAAAAGTCTCTTATGCTGACCGTCCTGCTGTGGGCCCCTGAGGCGGCATGAAAGAGCAACAGACAGACCATGACCAGCCCATTCTATACAGGCTTTCGTTCCGTTTATAGATAGATAGAGATGTTAGGCCAGTTCACATTGCAGAGACAACCAAGATGCCAACCCACAACAACGGACACTTGCTCAGATTTTATTAGATGTTTGCATTGGTCAGTGCTCATTTTTTTCAACTGAACATGCTCAAATCACCTTTGTAAGGACATTAAAGGTCTGACAAGTGATGTAGTGTACTAACTCTAATTTAAATTGACCAATAGAAGAATAGTATATATTCTGAAGGGCATGCCATTATACTAGGTAAACATGCACAGTGTCCTACACTTTATACAGTATGCAAATTTTATGCAGATTTTATGTTGTGTGAATAGGATGTTGTGTCAGATTTGTTTTCACAAATATGTTCAGTTGGTGTTGGGTGTAATTCAATTCATCTATGCTGAAAAAGTAAAGGATTACTGCGAATTTTTTTAGTCATTTAATTAATTACAATATACTAGCCTTAAATACTACATTAACTCAAATGTATTCAACATTTACATTTAAATAAATTCAAAAGAAAAGTAAATGCATTTTTTGTTGTTGTTGTAAAAAACAGAGGTTTGCATAATGTTTATGTATGATTAGCACAGTGGTTAGCACATCCCGGGAGGGCCAGTTGGCATTTCTGTGTGGAGTTTGCATGTTCTCACTGTGTTCTCGTGGGTTTCCTCTGAGTGTTCCGGTTTTCCCCACAGTCCAAAGACATGCGCTATAGATGAATTGGATGAACTATATTGGCCATTGTGTATGAGTGTGTGTGTGAATGCGAAAGTACTGTATATGGGTGTTTCCCAGTACTGGATTGAGGCTAAAAGGGCAACCGCTTTGTAAAACAGATGCTGGAATAGTTGGCGGTTCATTCTGCTATGGCAACCCCTGATAAAAAGGGACTAAGCCGAAGGAAAATTAATGAATGTTTACGTATCAATTGATTTTATTTATATATAATTAATTTTATGTATTTATTAATTAATTAATTTATGTATTTACAGATAAATAATATTATGTGTTATTAAAATAATGATTAAGTATTTTAAAAAATATAAAGCTAAAAAGCCATGTTTGTCTTAAAAAAATTAATGAACTAAAAGAGTTAAACTGAGCTTTGTCTTTGGACTTGTGGGAAAAACCGAAGCACTCTGAGGAAACCCATGCGAATACAGGGAGAACATGCAAACTCCACACAGAAATGCCAACTGGCCCAGCCGAGGCTTGAACCAGCAATTTTCTTGCTGTGAGGCGATTATGTTACCCTCTGCGCCACTGTGACGCCCTAATCGGAAATATAATTGAAGTAGTTAGTAATTAATTACTTTTTGCAGTTAACTTGCTCAACACTGTGTCTGGACAACTTTGCATGCTAGAACTGTATCCCACAATGAACAGTTCTTCTCAATCCAGTGCTATTCTTTCAGAAATGTTCTATATTATCTGTGATAAGTGAACCAGAATGAATGTCAGATTTTGTTAATAATGTTTTCTTCACTTATTCTTTAATCAGACTGCAAAAGTTTAAAGGTGCAGTAGTTGATCTCCCCACTAGATCAAGTCATTTGCCATTTATAGTACTTTAAAATACTACAATTCAGTTTTGTAACAAGCAAAACTTGTCATAATGTGCAATATTTCATGCATGCAAGGATCGCTGGACTTTCACATGCTTTGTCCTTAAGTAACTACTGTATGCTTGGCTGACTGTGCAGGAATTGCACTTATTACTAAGCCTCATTTACATGCTATTTCAGACTGAATATTAAGATTAGCATGGTAAACAATATAGGGAACACGTCACAGGTTGTCATTGTTCAAAAATAAACGAATGTGATGTAAATATAAAACCATCTTCACCTCAGTAAAGCAGGCTAGGTGGAATAGCGCTATTTACTTATGTTTTGTTGTTAAATAAAAATCTACATTATTGATGCTGTAAAAAGTCCCTTATGAAACTGAAAATAGTCACATCAATCTAACGCCGGAAGATTTCAGTGGCTGAACAACACTTCTGTGCAAATAATCCATTTAAAACAACACAATCTACATCAGCTTTGTGTGACTAAACTAGTTTTAAAATGGAACACTACCTGTCTAAAAGAAATCCTTCAGCCATGGTGTCGTCCTTCCTCCAGTGTGCAAAAGTAGCTCCAATACTGATTCAGGATTTTTAAAAGTTTTGATTCAGCATTTGATTTTACCGTTGTCACTCTCTCGTGTGCACATGAACCCACAAACGGCGCAGATGTAAACCTACATTTGCTGACAGACAGTTTGAGCTACTTATCGCATTTATGGGAATTGTCGGCCCGACAACTTTTAATTGGATCAACAATTTTTAGTCTTGTCTTATCCAGAATATGAAAATGCATATAAATACATTTAAATCATTACTATTGGAATGTGATTAGACTTTTGACCAGCACAACACCTGTACGGCTTTCTTTCTTCTATTGAACATAAAACATATTTTCTAAGTATCTTTTTGTTGTTGTTGATGTTGTTGTTTTTGTTGTTGTTGCATAATTGAAATAATTTGAGCAGTTAAAACAACTAAAAAATCCATGAAACTAGATGGTTTTCTTTTCCTTAGATTTAAGTTTCGTTGACCCAAAATCTTCTAATGCATCTTTCCAGATTTAAATATGTAATGAGGTCACAAACAGCATATGGTAAGCAGTATGTGAGCAATTTGCCAATATCTATTCTAGGCATGTGTGTAGTTAAAAATCCATCTCTAGTTCTTTTAAGATAAGCCCTAAAGGAGCGACAGGAATGAAAATCAGGCTGAGACGAATCGGTCGTAAAATAAACTCGGAGTGTATCAGATTTGTATCAAGTATGGAGGTCATCGACTTTGGTGTTTGGTGGTTTAAACGACTTACTGTGTGGCATGTCAGAAACAAACCACATTTTCAATCACACTTGATGTGTTTGCTTTGGATTATATATGCAATCCCAGCTGCAGATGTTAATCAAGCTTGTAACAAAGATGTTTGAAAGCTCCCACGCTTTACAAGAAATACAAAAACCTGCCAGGAAGAGAGACACTGATGTAGACGTGCATCTCTAACTGCAATGCAGACAGATAGGCAGATGGGTAATTAGTCAAGACTATTCAAAACAAGCCATGCTCACCCTGAGCTTGGTGTGAAATTGTAGCTGAAGTGTTGCTTTCATTTCTCCAGAAGGTCCAGAACTTTCCTGTTCCTTCAGAAACTTTTTTTTTACATGTTCGGTTTTCAAATATTGGAGCCAGATGCCAGCGTCCGACTGTCAATGCTTTCTGTGGAATGTTTGGTGTGTTTTGGACAGACTAGCACGAGTGTGAGTCTCCGAACTGGAAGGTTAATCAGAACTTCACTTTAACTTGGAACAGATGCTGCTGTGTTGTTTCTGGACTGGCTACAGTTTTTTTGGCTGTGGCAAAAGCTGCAGAGTTTATGATGAACATTATTAAACGAACCCCGCGGAAAAGCCCAGGAGACCACCTCGAAACACGGTATTCATTCCTTCCTGCGCTGCACTGCAGAGAACAAACACATCGGACAGCTTTTTATTTCCACGTATTATGTAACAGAGCAGAGCCGGTTCACAAGATCCCTGTGAGGAAGTTGGAGATGCTGCAGTGCATTAACTTCGTGTTGAAACTAGAAGCAAAAGCAATTCGTGTCTTCGCTTAATTTTAAGATGTAGCTCAGAGTTAATGCATGTGGTGACTGTAATGTAGTTATAAAACCCATAGTTCCTTAATTCTGTTAGGTTGAGTTTAAAAGTCTGGTTTAAGTTATGCTTAGTTGTGATTTTAACGGTAAAAGTGTTAAAATGTTGCAGTAAAAAATTGTAATCGGATTAATACAGGGAATAAGCATTGACTTTCCCACCATTCCCTTTCTGACACTACCACTTTTATGGATTTTGTTAACCTTATTATGGATGTTTTTAGGTTTCCTTATCAGTTATGCACATTTGGATGTTTAAGTTACATCCAATTTGACTGATGTTAATGGATTCCTTTAATAATAATACATTTTATTTATATAGCGCCTTTCCAGAGCTCATGGTCATCGTACAAGCAGACATAAGTAAAGACAACATTAGGTACACAAACATACAGGAAGTCAAAAATAACAAACTGGAAATACAAAACAAGACCTAAGAGACAAATAAGCAGAGTGCAGGTGGAAATAAAGTGGTCAGTTTGTTAGATCAGAAGTGAAGCATTCAGAATATAAGTGAGTTTTAAGTAAAAAATACAATTCTGAGATATTATTTACAGAATGGGTGAGCGTGGTAGAGAGTTCCAGAGTTTGGGTGCAAAAACACTAAATGATCGACCCCCCATTGAAGAGAGGCGGTACAGAGGGACAGCAAGAAGGCCAGAGTCAGAGGAACATAATAAGCGAGTAGGGGTGTAGGGGACAAGCATGTTGCAGAGATAAAAGGGAACTGGGACATTTAAGGATCTAAATGCATCACCGTTACCCCCTTCATTCCAGAACTGGATTTCTGATATGATGTCTGTTATTCAAATGGAAAGACTCAGATTTTTACGGACTAGCTCCACAAGAAAATTTTTGGCAACTTGGGGTCAATTTCTTGATTTATTTGACAAATCTACATCTCAAGAGCAATCCAGTGACCCCTCTGAGGTTTAAGCTATACACCCTCACTAGTTTTGATGTTTTGTGACTATGATGTGTGTGTTTTTTTTTCTTTGTGTTTATTTTGTCTCTTTTCTTTGTTGTTTTCTTTTATTTTGTCTTTTGTTTGTCTAAAGTACGAGCCTATGTTTGTTCTTGTTCTCTGTGTGTGTGTGTGTGTGTGTGTGTGTGTGTGTGTGTATATATATATATATATATATATATATATATATATATATATATATATATATATATATATATATATATATATATATATATATATATATATATATAAATGCTTAAAATAAAGTAATTTAAAAAAAAGAATCTAAATGCGAGGAGGAGGATTTTGAATTTAATGCGGTATGCAACTGGGAGCCTATGGAGGTTGTACAAGATTGGGGTTATATGAGCAGAACATTTGGTATGAGTGAGTGTTCTAGCCGCAGAGTTTTGAATATAATATAATCTGGAGATGAGGCTGGCAGGGAAACCAATGAAAAGATCATTACAGTCGTCAATGCGTGAGGAGACAAATGCATTAGTTTAGCTCCAACTTCCTTCAACACAGCTGCCTGGAAGTTTCAAGTAAACCTAGAAAGAGCTTAATTAGCTGGTTCAGGTGTGTTTAATTGGGGTTGGAACTAAAATATGCAGGACATTGGCCCTCCAGGACTGAGTTTGGGCATCCCTGATCTAAACATTGTACTTTTGTTATACAGGCAAAAACACAAGCAAAAGCATGGGGGAATTAGAAAGTCATATAGTTTCCTTTAGTTTCATAATAGCATTTAGTAGTTGTGTGAATTGTAGCTGACACGCCTTCTACTTATTAGTATGTTTCTCTGCTTGTGGATAAGCTGATTGAGATGAGCATTGGTTCAATGACATTCTCATTCCTACATGCTTTTGGTTGTGTTTTTGTCTGTGTAACAAAAGAACAATGTTTAGATGATAGTACCTCAAAACACTGATGTATTACCACTATAAATTAATGAAAAAAGATTGGAAAAGTACCGCCTTTGCATGTGTATGGAAGATGATAGGTATTAACAGTGTTCCGTACTCGACTAAAACAGTGTTCTGTACAGGGCGCATAACTTTAATTCACCAACAAAAATGGTCATTGTTTGAAGTCTTATTAAAAACTTGTCTCAGAATATACTAGTATTGTGTTTAAGTTAAAGTTAATGATAACTCTTTTATGAAAGTTTGAAATTAAATAGCTTCAGAATCATTTCATTTTTTTATATCATGTTTATTTTATTACAGCTTGACAATTTAAAATATTAAAAACATTAAATTCATGTAAATTAACGCTAACTTGACTGACCTTTAATGAATATAAACATCATCACTGCACAAAGATGATCCAAACATCATTTGCAGCCTGTCTCTCAGGCTCTCTGGTGGAGTGTTGCGCCATGCGGTCATCACCCATAACTGATGTTTAAATATTCCCATTTCAAAGCATTTATTAAACAAAAGATCATTTATTTAACAATTTGTGATGACATAATATTCATTTCATAAAGACTGTACTACTGTGTGATGCATAAATTAAATCCAAATGCATATCATCGTTGCTTTTAATGTCACCTCTCCCAGGTGACACTCGCACCTTAAGCTTGCCCACTGTCTATTTTCAAGCGCATTAGGTTGACGTAGCAAACTTACTAAATTTTCTCGGAAAAAAAATTGTAGGGGGGTCTCTGTTGTGCTTGGGGTTGAAAGAGTGAGAAATAAAGATCACACGGATATATAGCTTGCCTACCGCCCGTAAATATTTATTCAGAAATTAGCGTTAAAAGGTCATCTGTACGGAACATCTTTGTGTACGGAATATGGTTAGTCTACGTTAGCACTGTCGCCTCACAATAAGAAGGTCGCTGGTTTGAGTCCCGGCTGGGCCAGTTGGCTTTTCTGTGTGGAGTTTGCATGTTCTCCCCGTGTTCACATAGTTTTCCTCCGGGTGCTCCGGTTTCCACCACAGTCCAAAGACATGTAGGATAGGTGAATTGGATGAACTATATTGGCCATATATAGTTAATATGAGTGTGTGTGAATGGGTGTTTCTCAGTACTGGGTCTGGGTTGCAGCTGGAAGAGCATCCGCTGCATAAAACACATGCTGGAATAGTCGGCGGTTCATTCCACCGTGGCGATCTCTGATAAATAGGGGACACAGCCGATTGGAAATGAATGAATGAACGATGAAAGAGAAAATAAAGAAAAAAATATTATGAAGATATGACAAAATAAAATACAATACACAACTGTACATTCAGATGGTTTTGAATAGTGTTTCTCTCTCTCTCTCTCTCTCTCTCTCTCTCTCTCTCTCTCTTCTGCTTTTTTCTCTTTCTTCATCTTTTCTCTTATTTGTAATTTATTAGTTAGAACTGCATATTCATATATGACACACTTTGCTATTATATTCACTGTTACCTGGTCGGTTTCTTTGTTCTTATCATGGTGAATTAAAGTAGCACTTAATTATTTTGCTGTCATCAACAACAAAGCTGCACATGGATCACTTTTGGCGTTATGAGTGTTACCATGGAAACAAATTATATCTGAGCCGGAGGATGTGAACAGCTCCAAGTTGTCATCTTGTAATTATGGTAATTCCAACATGGCATGAAAGCAGCATTAAACTACATAACATTGCTCTTAAGTTCTTAATGATTAAGCTCCATGGGTTCATTCTGGACAAAAAAGGGAACTAAAATAAAGTCTAATTTTAACTGAGAGGAGCCACATTTACATGATTAGCCATGCTGAGAGAGCAGATGTTTTGGTATCAGTTTCAAGAGCGTAGAAGTCTTGCTGTTATCCTTTGTTTAAAGTTTATTCAGCTCGAACTAGTGTGATTTGTTTACAGTGATAGGGGTGTACTCGTCTTATCTAGTGTCTTACAGGGTCGGTGTGTGTGTGTTTTCTGGTGCATTCTCATCTTATCTGAGGGGTCGTTGGAGATGCAGATCGTGCAAATGCCTCTGGCTCCAGACAGTAATGTAATTAGTGTGAAATCAGTCACATATGTTGCTGTGACACTACACACACACACACACACATGCAAGCACACAGAATCTAGAATTTTATGTACCATGTAAAGACGGGGACTCTGTTTTTCATTCCACTTTTGCTCGTCGTTTTATGATGTGTGTTCCTGGAGAGAAAACACAAGTAGTTTCCTGCAGCATTCATGAGGATTGATTCCTCTAAGTCCCTCTACACACACACTCATTTACGGAGTAGAAATAATGCTCATCATTAAAGGCTTTGTTGTGTGGGAATGCTTTAATAATTCTACACATATTAATCATTAATGATACTCTGTTTTTCTCTATGCCTTCTCAGCAGCCCTCCCTAACACACACACACACACATAAGAAAGCATGATTAATAATGTTAGTGTTAGAGATTGTTACAAAATGAAAACTTTCAAGTATTAAACTTTAGCGTATAGTTTTATCTCACACTATTTGTACTATGAATATGGATAATTCCATCTTAGCAGCTACATGACAACATGCTGAAAACCCTCAGAATGCCTAGCTTCTGAATAATAACAAGCTAAAAACCACTCGGAACAACTCGCATCCATATGACAAGCTAAAAACACTTAGGACAAGTAGCATCCGCAAAATAGCAAGCTAAAAAAAGCACCCAGAATAACCGGCTCCTGCTTAAGCATGGAAAAATCCTCAGAACAACTAACGTAACAACAAGCTAAAACCTCTTAAAGCAGCTAGCATCCACATAATAATGAGGTAAAAAAAGCTTCCAGAATAACTAACTCCCTATTAGTAGTAACATTGAAAAATCCTCAGAACAACTAGCGTCAACATAACAAACTAAAACCTCTTAGAGCAGCTAGCATCCACATAATAGCAAGCTAAAAAAAAGCTTCGAGAATAACTAGCTCCCGCTTAGCAGCGCAGTAAAATCCTCAGAACAACTAGCGCCCACATAACAACAAGCTAAAACCACTAGAGCAACTAGTATATGCATAATAACAAGCTAAAAAGCACCCAGGTAATAGCTCCGGCTTAGTAGGCTAGCATTGAAAAATCCTCAGAACAACTGGCGTCCACATATCAACAAGCTAAATCTCTTAGAGGAGCTAGCATCTACATAATAACAAGCTAAAAACACATCCAGAATAACTAGCTCCCACTTATTCACAAAAATCCTCAGAAGCCACCACATAAAATATCAAACTAAACATTCTTGCATCCTTAAACACCTTGCATCCACAATATAAAAAACAAGCTAATATTTTAATAATAACAAGCTTAACAACTAGGAACAGCATTATAACAAGGAAAATAACTATTCAGAACAGCATCCTCATGGTAGCCTACAAGCTAAAAAAAAACTCTATCAACAACTGTAGCAATCCCACAGCAATGTGTTAAAACCACTCTGAATGCCCTCAAAACAACACATCTAGCTATTTTTTTTAAATAATTTGCCATGCCTCTTTTGCTAAATCCTACCATATGGCTAAAACCTATAGCAACTACATAGCAACATGCTAAAAATACATTGACCACAGCTTGCATGATATACTTTTTGCTATAGATTTGAATGATGCACCATGCTACTAAACGCCCTAGCAACAACATGCAAAATAGTACTCAGAACACCTAGCAACAGCATAGCAACCACCTAATCACCCACAACACCCTAGCAGCATTCTACGGACATGGTTTCATTGATTTATTGTTATATTCTATTGTTACGAGTTATGATTTATACCCTATTATATTCCACCACTGTCTTCCAGAGTTTTATTGTAAAACATAATCAGACACTCACACTTTATCATTTTCCGCTCTCTTTCATACCTTCTCATTTATGTGGGGACTGAATCAGCTGCAGTCCCCCAGAACAGAACCGTAGTTCCTGACAGTTTCATTGTCGTTTTATTTTACTCTCAGCAAGTCACTATATCAGCAACTTTTACATCCTCCTGCGTGCCTTGCTCAATAGTAGGACTTGATCCGAAACCGCAGGCACTGTTTTTGTTGAAAGTGGGTGGATATGTTGAAATCACAGTCGCTCAGACAAAATATGTTTATGTTTTAGTCTGAAAATTCTCCAATGTGTTGTGTTATATGGCTGTTAATGGTGATTGGGATATTTTAAGGGATAGTTCACTCAAAAATGAAAATGCTGTGAATACTCACCCTTCGCTTGTTCAAAACCTATTTCAATTTCGTTTTTCTGTTGAAGACAAAAGAAAATACTTTGAAGGATGCTGGTTTCAGGGACCCATCGACTTCCATAGTATTTTTTTTTTTTACTGTGGAAGTCAATGGGTACCAGCAAACAGCATTCTTCAACATATCTTCTGATTTAAAACCATATAAAGGAGAGTAAACAGTGAGGTAATTTAAATTTTTGGGGGGAACAAATCCTTTAAAAATATTGCAATATTTTATTGTGTTAATTAAGGCTGTGATAACTGGGGATGCGCTGAATTTTTGCCCACTTAAAAGTATCGTCTGAAAAATGGCATTTTTGTTTTTTTGGCTTGGCGGCACGGAGGCTCAGTGGTTAGCACTGTTGCCTCAAAGCAAGAAGGTCGCCAGTTCGAGTCCCGGCTTGGTCAATTGCCATTTCTGTGTGGAGTTTGCATGTTCTCCTTGTATTCACATGGGTTTCCTCCTAGCGCTACATTTTCCCCCACAGTCTAAAGACATGCAGTGTAAATGAATTGGAAAAACAAAATTGGCTGTCGTATATGAGTGTGAGAGTGTATTGGTGTTTCCCAGTACTGGGTTGCGGCTGGAAGGGCATCTGCTGTGTAAAATATGTGCTGGAATAGTTGGCGGTACATTCCACTGTGGTAACCCCAGATAAATAAGGGATTAAGCTGAAAGAATGAAAATATAAGTTGTGTTCAAGGCATTAGTTTCACTTTCCCTCCAGCCGTCGTCAATATACTATGAGTAAAGTGGCTTTCACACCAGACGCAGAAAGTTCTGCACTATAAAACTCATTCACCTTGTGCAATGCAAGTGTGGTTTGTTGTCGTTCCGACCAATATGCAAGACAATAAACTGCCCACATGATGTTTCTATGCATGCTTGTTCAACACTGGTAAGATAACTCAGTCAATACAATTTTATTGTCAAATAAATGTGGTTATTTTATTGCCATATGTTTTTTTTATTCCTTTCAATTTTTTGTGTTAAATAAAAAAAATTCAAAATTACTTTATATTATTTAAAAAAATAATTCATAATTATTACAAAGCATTTTTGTTTGTTCAGTGCATTTAGAATTTTCAGTTTTGGTCCAGATTTTTCATTTCGGCACATCTCTAGTCACAATATACCAGTATACTCATCGTGATATTTAAAAGTTAATTATAAACCTGAAAATATATTACACAACTATTGATGATAAAACATGAAGAGAATCAACACATAATTGCAGCATTTGTGTGTGTTTTTATCTGTGTTTTTTAAGCCATCTTGGGTATTTTTAAAATAAAAATACAATGCTAATCAACATTTATCACTTTATGTAATTCTATAAAAAATGTCTGCTTCATTTGTTACAAGAAATCACATCAGTTAACAGAAGAAGATTATTTAACTCAACTGGCACAATAATGCATGTTTGAAGTTAAAAAAATGGTATTCTCATTTCATGATTTAAATTATTTTATTAAAATAGCTGAAGTCTCTATTAAGTGCAATAGTGTGATTCCTTTGCTCAAAAAAATAAAGATGAATTTGACTTATAGCATTAATTGTTATTTATTTAGTCTCCGTTAAGTGCAATTGTTCCTTGTGTATGCAGCAGTGCAGTTCATTAGCCAAAAAAAAGTAAACAAAATGAAGATGAATTTAGCATTATATATTATTTATTTAATCTCCTTTAAGTGCAGTTGTTCCTATTCGGCAAACAAAATAAAGATGAATCTGGCTTATAGCATTTTTTCATTATTCTTTTTTTTTCATGATCTCTATATGCTCAAAATTATTATATTATTATCATGAACTATTTTGGAAAAAATTGACCTTATGACACAACTATTCTGTATTAAATTAATTCATGAATATCATTTGCAATATTTTCAGTATTAAAGGTCTCGTGAGATGAAAATAAAGTTGTTTAGATGTTTCAGTATGTTAGATTTAAGGATATCTATAAGCTAGTGTGCTACAAAATTAGCACTTAGAATATATAAACCTGATGTAAACATCCAAAGCTTGCAGTTTGTCACTTCCTCTTAAATTTAATTCCACTAATTTAACAGATGTCTTTGGGTCTTTGTTCAGATTTCTTCTGAAGAATATCAGTTTCCTTAAGCAGCAGCCGGGGCTCCTGTTTTATAGCTTTATGATTCATTAAATTACCCGTATGAGGTCTGAATGGCAGGAATCACGCTCGGGCTCCCACAGAGGGTCGAGTCTTGGTGAGAGTTCAGAGATCACACTGACCGTCAGTGTCTTGGGTTACAGAAGAGCAGGAGAGCGCGAATGTACTCGGAGGGGGGCTGTGTGTAAAAACCAGTGTCAGGTCAGCAGGAAATGCCTCATGTTTCGGCTGGTTTTGTTTGAGCTGATGCAGTAGGAGTCATCATAAATGAAGCTAAATGAGTCATGCGAAAGTTACTCTAGACGAAGACAAGTGGAAGACGTTTCAGATTTCTAGTTATGAGAGATGTGTTTGTATATATATGATGCATTGTAAAGGCATTAGATCACATCCAGATTTATCAGAATGATAATCGTTGTGTTTATACACAAGGAAGGAGCTTTAGTTGTAGCATGGGAACAAAGATGACGGCGAGTTATATATACTTGTGGGCTGTTGAATGCTTGATTCGGATTGGTTGATGAACTTTTGATGAGCTGTGTAGTTATTTTCAGATAAACACACAGCTGAAGTAGCTGAAGTGAAACAATTTAATGAATCTGATTAGACTGATCGCAATAAACACAAACAATCTGATTGAAAGAAACTAGTAAAACACATCAGTTGATGTAACTGACTTAAATTGTGAGAAAATATAAGAACTATTAGAAAATAAGAATTATATAATAAGTGAACAATAATACCAATATATCAAAATAAAAATAAAAATGGAAATAATGATTATTAAAATATTAATTATTTTTAAAAAATCATTAGAAAACACCACTTAACCTATGGCTGTACTATTGTATATTATTCGTTTACATTACATTATTTTGAAATATTAATATATATAATAATACAATATATATATATATATATAAACTGTAAAAATTATATGATCAATTAGACATGACATGTTATTTTTAGTTCATAGCAACTTATTAAACTAAGTTAATCATGTTCTAAATTAATTTTAAGTTACACAAGCTGTTTAAGTCAGTTTAACATATAAGTTCAATGGACTCATAAGATTAATATGAGTTCAGCAATTTTTTTACAGTGTATACGAGCAATTCTGTGCAAATGTCAACCTTGCCATGAAAAAAATATATGTTTTACGGAATACGGAAACCATTTCTGGGTTTTTTGTGAAAGTAATGTCGAATGTAATATAATGTAATATATATATATATATATATATATATATATATATATATATATATATATATATATATATATATATATATATATATATATATATATATACACACACTGTGATTAGCAAATATAAGTACACCCCTTAAAAACCTATCTTTTAAATTCATATTTGTAATAGGAAGCTGTATTATTTGTTACATTAGATTAGTGAGTACTGAAGCCAAATCTGAATGCTCCAAAAAGTAGTACACCTAAATTTATGTCAAAACAAATATTAAATACAAATAAAAAAAAAGAAACAAAAATGAAGAGAAACAAAAAGAAAATAAGAATTTAGTTGAAAATTTGTAGGTTGTAATTTTATTTGCAATATTTAGCTTGAATTTTATTGTATTATATTTCAGTTTCTAAATATGTTTGGTGTCTAAAATATTATTTTAATGATTATATCTGCTCAATAAATCTGTTTTGTTTAAATTCACACCAAAATACATTGCCTATATTCACTAAGAAATGGATACAAATATTAATTTTCAAAATAGGGTGTTCTCAATTATACTGAGCACTGTATATATATTTTTAAATATATATTATGCATTAAAATGTGCATTTATATTTTTGTTATTTATAATTTTGCCTAGAGTGTGAGATTTATTTTAAGACTTTTAGAATGTAAAACAATAGGAGTATCCACATGCTGCTTATAATGTTGATCTATATTATGTTTCATATAACTGAACAGCAAATATAATCAGTCATCCCACTAAAGTGTTTGTGTATGTGTGTGTTTGTGTAGGTATGATTTTGTACAGGTGTTTGATGGTGCGGATGAGAACGCTCTCTCTCTTGGGAGGTTCTGCGGCAAAATCGCTCCGTCTCCGATTATCTCTAGTGGAAACTCTTTACTCATCAAATTCACCTCCGACTACGAAAGCGCAGGAGCCGGATTCAGCATCCGCTATGAGATACACCGTACAGGTATACACAAACACACACACTGTCAAAGATATCATAATGCACACACACACAAAGACAAACATATGGTCTTTAATTAAAATACTCATTCTCTGTTTTAATTCTCTTTTGTACAGTTGAAGTCAGAGTTATTAATCCTCCTGAATTATTAGGCGAGAAGATTAATTTCTAAACATGATAGTTTTAATAACTCATTTCTAATAACTGATTTATTTTATCTTTGTCATGATGACAGTAAATAATATTTGACTAGATATTTTTCAAGACACTTATACAGCTTAAAGTGATATTTTTTTAAGGCTTAACTAGGGTAACTAGGCAAGTTAGAGTAATTCTAACAATCAAAAGACAATCAAATAAACATATTGCTTAAGGGGGCTAATAATTTTGACCTTAAAATGGTTTAAAAAAATTAAGAACTGCTTTTATTTTAGCCGAAATCAAACAATAACCAGAAGAAAAAATATTATCAGACATACTGTAAAAATTTCCTTGCTCTGTTAAACATCATTTAGGAAATATTTTAAAAGTGTTGCCTCATGCTGCTTGTTATTTTGCGTAGGTACCGAATGTTCCAGAAACTTCACCGAACCGCACGGACTGATCGAAACCCCTGGCTTCCCGGATAAATATCCCAACAACCTGGAGTGCACCTTCATCATCTTCGCGCCCAAGATGGCGGAGATCATTTTGGACTTTCAGAGCTTTGACATGGAGCCGGACACAACGGCACCTGCGGGGGCCGTCTGCAGATTCGACTATCTGGAGATATGGGACGGATATCCTACAGGTACAGACGGAAAAGAAAACAGAGGAACAACAATGCTGACTTTTAGACTTCATGCTGAGTTCAGCAGGAAGTTTGAATAGTATTAGAGCCGGAGGAAAGGCTTTTCAGAAAACATCCACAGAGACACACACACACACACACACACAAAAGAAAACCCAATCATTACAGCTCTCAGGGATATTAGAATGGTTCTGCATGAAGAAAGGCTGAGTTTTTCATTGAGTTGTGAATTGCTCAAATTTCCGTCTCTTTCTTTCAGTGGGTCCTCATATTGGTCGATACTGTGGTTCCAGACATCCAGGTCGAGTGATTTCATACACTGGCATTCTCTCTCTCAGTATCCACACAGACAACGCCATCACCAAAGAGGGCTTTTCAGCCAATTACAGCATCCGAAGCAGCTCAGACCAACTTCAACCACACCAAGGTTAGTGTGAGACCTCATTTAAAGTTCCAGTGAAATTAGAATTAAAACATTTAGATGCTAGTTTCAGTCTGTAAGTTTTAAGGACGTCTGTTAGCTAGTGTGCTCCAAAACATTGACGAAATTAGCGTTTAGTAGATAAACCTGATATAAAGATGTAAAGCTTGTAGTTTGTCACTTCAGCCTAAATCAACCTTTTTTTTCACATGACTTCATCAAATCTTGACCAATCAAATGCTCTTTAGCATCTGACACGCCCCACCCCCTTCAAGATGATTTTCATTTGATGTGCTGAGCTCAACCACTCTCACTGGCAGAGCTGTGATAAAAAGCGAAACGCTATTGGCTGTTTTTAAAGAGGAGGAGCTACTCTGTGTCCCGTCCTCTCATCATTTTTCAGTTACGATTACGTCAAACATCAAATAAAAAGATGCACATTTCAAAGCACCCTTAAAAAGCTAATTTACATCACTTTTAAATCATTCACATTTCTGTTTTTCTCCGTTTTGTTAGTGTGAGCACATCTTTGGTGGAAGTGTTGTTTTTGCATCTTGATTTCAAAGAATGGACTTTTAAGGATACATTGTTGCAGAAAAACTATTGCCTGTAGCTTCTGATTGATGGGTATTTTATTTACAATTGCATTGTGGGACATTGATCTCTGTTCTGGCAACTTTTGATGTTGAAAATGCGACTGCAGTTTTGCAACGTGACTTTTATTGACATTTTATTAGACTGAAAACAATATATTGCACAAGAATTAACACATTTAGAAATGAATCCCTATACTGTCAAAAATGCTGGGTTCTGCATAATTACTTCATGTTGTCCCAACACAAATGTATTAAGTTAACTTAATAATTTTTACATATTAAAGTTAAAATTGAACATAAAACAATTAAACTGTCTTGAAAGACACAAAAGAACTGAGTTTCCTCAACTTATCCTAAATAACTAGTTTAAACAAGCAGCAAAAGTCCTTTTTTAAGTTTACAATGAAAGGAAAAGCTCTGTTTTTGTTTTGTCAAATCAAATCAAATCTCTTTTATTGTCATATCATCTGCAGTATGTGTGCTATGATGAGTGAAAAGCTTAGGTGCTGGCTGCAAAATACAGACGGTGCAATATACAACGACACTGCAAAATACAACATGCTCCCAAAAAACAAGACAAGATACAATTGGCAATGTTTACAGTAATACGTAGAAGACAATGAATAGGTGTGCATGTAGTCTGACTGTTGGTGGACAAATGTTGTAGGCAGTATGGTTTTAAGTACGGCTTGGTTAATCATATTTGTGTTTTATAATTAATATGACCTACCCAGACAATATGCGATACAACTACTAAGAATGTCAATTAAAGTCACTTTGTTAAACTTCATTCATTAATTTTCTTTTCAACTTAGTTCCTTTATTAATCTGCGGTCGCCACAACGGAATGAACCGCCAACTTATCCAGCACATGTTTTACGCAGCGGATACCCTTCCTGCTGCAACCCATCTCTGGGAAACATCCATACATACTCATTCACTACCGACAATTTAGCCTACCCAATTCGCCTGTACCTCATGTCTTTGGACTATGGGGGAAACCGGAGCACCCGGAGGAAACCCAAGCAAATGCAGGGAGAACATGCAAACTCCACACAGAAACGCCAACTGACCCAGCCGAGGCTCAAACCTACTGTACCATCGCGTCACTACTTTGTTAAACTTTTTAATATAAAAATGTTCAGGGACTACATCTTATTCAAATGAGAAAGCATAAAAGACTGTAATTTAGTGTTTACCATCCAAAATCATTTACCTAAGACTTAAAATTAAATGGACTTAAAATCAGATCATTTGTCTAACATTTTCTTAAATATTGATTTGTCCAGACCAAGATTTTTCATATTAGGCCCGTCATGTGGCCAGCCTGGTGAAAGATGTGGTTCCTTTTTTTTTCTTTTTTTTTCTTTACAAAAAGTGAACCTTTTTGCAGTTATTCACTTTATTTTCTATTTAATTATGAAATTTAAACACCGCATTAAGTGACATTTTATGCATTTTTTTTTGCTGAATTAGCTTGTCGGATGGTCATCATAACCAAACTTATCAATGCACTGAAAATATTTTCTAAAGATTTAGAATTAAAGAAATATGAAGAAAAAATACTTTTAAAAAAATACAAATTTATTTCATATATCATTGTGGGGGGGGAAGTAATCCGTTAAAGTTTAAATTAAAACTCTGGCCAATTGTGCTATTTATTATTTAAACACTGCATTTAATGACATTTTAAGCAATATATTTAGCTCAATTAGCCTGTTGGATGTTATCATAACCACTCCTTTTGATTTACCAAAGATATTTCCTAAAGATTTAGAATAAAAAAGTATGAAGAAAAAAATATATATTTTTAAAAATACAAATTTATTTCATATATCAATTTGGGAAAAATGAAATCTGTTAAGTTTTAAATTAAAAGCTGTAGCCGACTGTGACATTTATTAGGCAAATAACAAACTGAGAAGCACATTAAACTTTACTCAGTCAGAATTTGGCCATTTAAATACTGAACAATTAAAACATAATAATAGTAATAATAATGTAGAGCTTGATGATTTTTCTAGTCTCTCTTGTAAAAAAAAAGTGCATTTGAATACTCATTAACGACAACAATTGCCAAATTAGTATTAAAATTAACTTTAATTTGGCCAGATTTTGATGTTTCACACTTTTTTTTGGTAATTGTTTTTCTTTCAAGAATAAGGTCCAAGATTTAGAATAGAAGTTACTTGTAAAATGTTTTCTCTATTTTACAGTACGTAAAAGGTCTCTTGGTCTTAAAGCCTTTTATGGGTAATTTTCAAAATTGATGATGGCTTAACATTCAGAATAGGACAAATGAGCTCATGTATGAACAAATTCTGGAACTTTGTCATGGGGGGGGCTGCTTATAATTTTCTTCATTTTTACAAGGTTTTTTTGTTATTTTTTAGAGCAATAAATTAATTAAAAAGAAAATAAATTTAATTCAATATTATAATATCTGTGGGAAATGTAGTTGCAATTATTTGTTTAGGTACAGTTCAATTGTAATATTTGCATGGCATTTTTTAGCATTAAAATTTTTAGTGTATGATAAAAATATATTAAATAGCATTCATTTTCAAGATCAAGCAACATGCAACGATCGTATTTATTTATTTGACGTTGTTTTTATGCTTGTCTTTGGTGAATGCAATGATGGGAATGACAAGAGAGCTGCTGATATTTCTCTCACTTTCAGCTGGCTCAGTCTGGGGCTTTTATTAAAGCCATCTATCAAGTTTTCCGAGAGTCACACACTAACCGAGACTGTTAGCAATAATGTGGCAATAATGCGCTTGATGGCACTGAAGTAACACCCATGCTCCTCTGAGACCTGATCCCGGCTCAGATTCACTTCAGAAAACTGTGCATGTGTGTGCTTTCAGTTCGGAGTAATAAAGTGCAGTGAGGCTGTCCGTTTATAATTCATCTTCATCCCGGCTCCCGCACGGGGCCACACGGGGTCACACGGGTCACCACATCTGTGGCCAAACATGAAAGACTAATATTAACTTCCTATGGTGAGGAGAGAGCGTATCCGACTCTCTTTCGCTTTCAAACTCAAAAAAACATGCTAACAAAATGATATTTACTCAACCTAGACCTTCCGACAGTATCAGATATAAAACAACGCTTGATTTATGGCCATGTCAGATAGTGAGGAATGTTTCGATTGGCTTTAAAAGTGACTTCAGGTTTTATGATAGTGCCATTCGTGCTGTTTATCACTTCTAAAACATGACAGCAGCAATAATGTGTGTGTGTGTGTGCGTGTGTGTTTGTGTGTGTAGATGAGTGTATGTATCCTTTAGGAATGGAAAGTGGTGAGATCACAGAAGACAGGATAGCTGCATCGTCGCAGTATAATCCCAGCTGGTCTCGACTGCGCTCCAGACTGAATTACCTTGAAAATGGCTGGACGCCGTCAGAGGATTCTTCTCGGGAGTGGATACAGGTACAAACAAACACACACACATACAGTTGAAGTCAGAACTATTAGCCCTCCTGATTTATTAGCGTATGACGAGATCTCACGAGATTAAATCGCGACGAGATTTCTTGTCGGGTGAAAATTTGTCTCATGAGTTGGGATCAAGGTTATTATAGTTAACGAAAACTAGAATTGCAAAAAGATTTTCGTTAACTAAAATAAAATTAAAAGCGAGAAGTTTTTTTTTAAACTAGAACTAACTGAAACTGAATTGTGTACATACAAAACCAATTGAAACTAACTAACATTACAGCAAAAATGTCCTTGGTTTTCGTCTTTGTAAATGTATTTATTATACTGTAAGTACATCTATTTACAGTACTTCACGCTGCCGGTGTTTGACCCATACGGCACCTCAGGGTCTGTTATCCCGCTGCCATTCGCCAGATCAAGCCGGTCCAGTCATCCTCGCTGTTGCTCCCGCGACAAAAACAATGGCTGGATGACACCAGCATGTTGACAACATTAAATACAACCTGAGCAGACACTTAAAAGTATTCATTCAACACATTTGAGCCAAATAATAGGTTTTATTTCTGTATTTGTATATTTCGCGAATGAATTGTCTTTTTAACCAGACTTTCTAAGTGAACCGATTGAACTAATTCACCAAAACGAACTGAATCACTTGAAATGATTCATGTCTCCAGTAACATTAAGCCCTTATCCAAAAACTTCTTGCTTATTAACATGCCTCATAACGCCCTCTGACTCGAAATAAACCAATATATATTATTTTATATATTTAGTTATTCAGTTATTAGAACAGTAAACACAGATAACAGATTTGACAAGGGCTGAACCGATAATGCAGATTCAGTGAACCGCACACAAACAGTACAGTACATGGCAGCCTGCTGTGATTGAACTAAACTTGAACTTGAGGGCTTAAATGAGAGGATCTGGCGAAATGTAAGTTTATTACACAACAGAAAGTCGTAATGGAATTTAAATGAATGAATCATGCTTCAGTTGGGTTGTAAAACTTAACTGTAAGAAACTTTTCAGATCGTGATGATTTAAGTGACTGAAATTATGATTGCTAACTACAAATATTTAAAATGTTGAGTCCAAACATGGGAGGATTGTCACAAAAGATCTGGTTCGTGTTCAAGAACTGAACTTCCCATCACTACTGTGTATCTAACCTCAGAAGCAGCCTTGCACACATATTTTACTTAAGGCTGCTGTCTTGTGGGCTGTTGTATTTGAGTTTGAGGATGGGTAGATGGTAGTGGTAGATGTGTACTTGTGTAAAAAAAAAAATGTAGTCTATCTTTGGTTGAGTTTTTATTATACAATATTTATTCTGATGATTTCGAATCTTGCACCTAACTAATATCCTTGTTTACAAAAAAATTATAAATAAAACTAAAACTGAAACTAATAAGAACTAAACTAAAACTAAGCAATTTCCAAATATAGAAACTAATAAAAACTAGTAAATCTACCGATAAAAACATATTAATACTAACTGAATTTGAAAATCAAAAGTCATAATGAAATAAAAACTAAAACTATTGCATGACATGGAAATTAACCTTGAAGCTTGGAGGCATGATTACATTTGAACTGCAAATCAAGTGCTTTGCACACATCTGCCGCGTCCTACAAAGGCTACAACTGCAGCCACACACGTTATGGTTCATAATGATAGAATAGCTCTTCAGATATGCTCAAAGTAATAAAAGATGGAATAAGACATGTGGCATATTCCTATTTAAGTTGCATTATTATGCAGTACAGACATGTAAAGACCGTAATCAAACATTACCATTTTACGACAGGATAACACCCCATTCACACAGGGAATCAGCGTCAACACTTTCCATTTACTTTGAATGGGTGGCGTCAGGCATTGCCAAACTGCATTGTGGAACCGTCAGCACCACTTCAGTGTCGTTGCTCGCTGCAGAAATTTGCAACTTTTCAAGTGTCAGCCAATCAGATCACTTCATGCAAATACCCTAGCTCAGACAGTAGCCGATTACGGACTTATTTCATTGGCTGACGCTGCTATGACAATCACGTCAGCCCCAACTTCAGACACACTCAAGCCCGTGTGAATGCACGGTAAGCCTTATACTCACAGCTGTTTGACACTATTCTCTGCTTTTTCTGACTTTTTTGCTCTATTTTTCGGATTTTATTCTAGCTGAAATAAAACAAGACTTTCTCCAGAAGATATTTCTTCAAAAATAATATAGGAAATACTATGAAAAAAATCTTGCTCTGTTGAACATCATTTGGAAAAATATTTGAAAAAGAAAAATCACATGAGGGCGAATAATTTTGACTTCAACTGTACATGTGCGAACATTCACTTAGCAATGTTAATGGGATTTGCAAAGACTTTAAGTTTTTAAACAACTAAATATGTGAGGAATAACTGATGACAGACCTTGAGTGTGCCTTATTTTCCAATAATTTAATCAAACAAAGTCAGTTATTCTAATTATACTATAGTTACCACACGTAAAGGCTCTTTTCAGATGTTGTATTTTAATACGTTTGTCAGGTTTTTGTCCTCAAACAGAAACCGTGTGCAATACTGTTTTCTTACACACCTCTTCTAAAGTCTTTTGTTTTGAATTTTGACAGCTTGAAAGCATTTGACTTAATCTCTGTCATCTAAGGGTCTGGGACAACAGAAGTGAGGATCCGCTTGGAGTTATTAAGAACAGTAGTCAGGCAGGCAATGGTCAAACAGGTAGCAAACAAGAACATAAAGGTCATCCAAGATTATTGTCAAAAACAGGCAAAAGGTCAGTAAAGGCAGCAAACAATCAATACAAACAGTAAAACAAGGCAAAGGTCAAAACACAGCAAGACAAGGCAAGGAAAACACTTATGTGATGACCTCCAACAGAAACAAGACTCAGTCCTGTGTGTGGAAATGAGAGGTGTCTTTATAATTCAGGTGATGAGTCAATGATGAGCTTTAGCTGTGTGTCTATGTGTGTGAATGTCATCAGAGAAAACCGGAACAGGTGTGTGTGAGGTACATGACAGGATTTGTAGTCCATTTGGTGGCAGATTTGTAGTTCTCCAGAAATCCGCAGTAGTTAGATCACTGGTAACTATCTAACAATCTCCTTCATGCTCTCTTTCACTGACCCTAGAAGCAGCCTGATGCTAGATGGCGGAGGTCCCATCTTTATTATTGCAACTACTATTATATTACAATTAGCTTCTTCAAAATATATCATGATTCGACTGGCTACTGTTTGCACAGTATTGTCTACTGTGTAGAGCGGCACGGTAGCTCAGTGGTTAGCAAAGTCGCCTCACAGCAAGAATGTCACTGATTTGAGTCCCAACTGGGTCAGTTGGCATTTCTGTGTGGAGTTTATATGTTCTACCTGTGTTCGTGTGGGTTTCTTCCAGGTGCTCCGGTTTCTCCCAGTCACGCGCTGTAGGTGAATTGGATTAACTAAATTGGCCTTATAGTGTATGAGTGTACGTGTGTGAATGTGACAGTGTATGGTGTTTCCCAGTACTGGGAAGTTGCTTGAAGGGCATCCGTTGTGTAAAACATATGCCAGAATAGTTGGCAGTTCATTCCGCTGTGGCAACCCCTGATAAATAAGGGACTGAGCCGAAGGAAAATGTGTACTCAAAAACCTTTGCTTTTACATCCTTTTACATGTTTTGATGTAACATCCAGCCTGCGGACATTTATGTGATAGATCTGCTTTAGAGCTTTAGCTGGACGCGCTCTGACACGCACAAAGGGAAGGGGTTTTCCTGCCTCTTTGTTTCTACAGTGAATGTGATTGACATGTTGTCATTCTCACAGCAGTAAACGCAGGAAGGGTTTCCTCTCTGAATGAGGACATTTATGGAGCAACAGTAGACGGCGCTTGCTCTGACAGTAGGCCAGCGTTTCGGACTCTGCCAGAAAAACAGACACACATCTGGACAACACATTTCATTCTGACACAGACAGACGCGGAGAGAAAGGGGTCAGTCCTCCGCTTCTGAACAAGACGATCAAGCACAGATTTCATTTTTAGAAGCAGGAGCGAGTTCGTGAGAACTGAACTAGTATTAAAAGGTCACTGCTTTGCTTTTAGTTTGAGTGTAGTAATTTATGGATGGAGGTATTTGTGCCATGTTTAAGATTGTAAATAAATTGACAGAAAGATTTGGCGTATATACAGTTATGCAGAATTTAGTCTGATTGTGTTTTCCATCTATTGAAGCAAATCCATGCGGTTTCATCAGTAATGCTAGAAATTTCACCCAAAAATGATAATTGTCCTCACTTTCATAGAAAGACATACGCTTGTGATTTTGTCAAGTAGGATGTGATCCTGGATTAACATCTATGTTGATCCTTGAACATCATTCCTGCTTATGAATGTAATCCAAACCTAATCCCTACCCCTAAATCTAACCCTAATGGGAAATTATTCCCAAAATGCAAGTGGTCTAATAGTTGGATAACAACATGTAGTAGCTCATAACCTTAACTGTAAGCCTAAACTTAACATAACATAGTAAACTTGTCCCTAAAATCTGACTGGCTGATTGGAATGTTGTTCCTGGATCGTGGGTGTTTTCTCATTTATTTACTGTGAATATATACTGTACTTATATATATATATATATATATATATATATATATATATATATATATATATATATATATATATGTATGTATGTATGTATGTATGTATGTAGGTAGGTAGGTAGGTAGGTAGGTAGGTAGGTAGGTAGGTAGATAGATAGATAGATCTGTCTTGGATATGTAAATTACAGCACAGTACACTATTAAAATATAGTAACTGTAATTGCAAGTATTCATTTTATTGAATTTTTGAAATTGCACAGACCCCAAGTTACCGTGCTTAATTTGTAAATGAATAATTTCCGGAACAAAACCAGGAAATAAAAGTTACTGTAACTGATGTATGCCACACATTTCTAAATGTTTTTGTGCAATATTACGTTATGGGGCAACCATGGATAACAAAAAACACACAAACATGTAGCTACAAACATAAAGCGTATGAAGCATCACTATTCAGTTGACTAACTCCACTGACATTCAGTTCACTTCACTATTATGTGCCAAGCGAAAATGACTCAGTCTGTCTTTAAGAAGAGTCCACAGTTACCTCACTGTCTGTTTTCCAACTGACAGTGACAATAATATCTGGATGCAGCAATGGAGTGAGTGACGTCACTGTGACAGGTAGGGTTGGGGGTGAGGTTAGGTAAGCGCATTAAAAAGCATTGATGCAGCTCAGATCTGCACCAGGTCTGCATCCAGACCCCTCTCGACAGTGAGATCACTTTGCTTCTGTCTTCCGCTCTCGTGTCTTGGGGCGCAGTTTAATCTGCTCAAGATTTCCTTTGATCAGGCTCATTATCAGATTTACTCGTGGTTTTAAAATATATATACAGTTGAAGTCAGAATTATTAGCCCCCCTGTTTATTTTTTCCCTAATTTTTGTTTAACAGAGAGCAGATTTTTTTCAACATATTTCTAAACATAACAGTTTTAACAACTCATTTCTAATAACTGATTTATTTGATCTTTTTCATGATGACAGTAAATAATATTTGACTAGATATTTTTCAAGACACTTCTATACAGCTTAAAGTGACATTTAAAGGCTTAATTAGGTTAACTAGGTTAGGGTTATTAGGCAAGTTATAGTATAATGATGGTTTGTTCTGTGGACTATACGAAAAAAATATATAGCTTAAAGGGGCTAATCATTTTGACCTTAAAATGGCATTTAGAAAATTAAAAACTGTTTTTATTCTAGCAGAAATAAACAAACAAGACTTTCTCCAGAAACAAAAATATTATCAGACATACTGTGAAAATGTCCTTGTTCTGTTCTGTCATTTGGGAAATATAAAAAATAAAAAAGATTTAAAGGAGGGGCTAATGATTCTGACTTCAACTGTATATGTTTGACTGCCTCTTGGCATTTTGAAAATGCAAATATTATTTAGATATGCCACTATGTCATTATTTGTTTTCCTGCTGCTTATTGCACGTGAAACAATAATCACCAATCAATAGGAGTGATTGTAAACGTATAAAAGCTGATTGCTTGCAAGGGACTACCTTTTTTTGTGTGAGTGCACACAATCCACACAGCTTTGTTTGCTCTTTTTCAGTCTCTCTCTCTCTCTCTCTCTCTCTCTCTCTCTTTCTCTCTCTCTCTGTCTCTCTCTCTCTCTCTCTCTCTCTCTCTCTCTCCCTAAAACACGCACATGCAGGTATTCACCACACAAAAGTTAATGCCGGATCAATTCAAATAAATGCCAGAACGTAAAACATGATTCCCGCAACAGGATCTGGATCCGGCTCAAATTAAGCACTGATTCAATACTGCATACATAAATATAGCACATATAATTCATTTCTAATACATTTATGTTCTTTTCTAAGCTTAAATAGATAGTTCACACAAAAAATGATAATTAACTTTCCCTTTACTTCTTTCAAACTTTTTTGACCTAATTTTTTCTGTTAAAACACAAAAGAAGATATTTTGGAAAATGCTGAAAACCTGTAGCTTCCATAGTAATTTACCCTACACTGGAAAGTCAGTGATTATGGGCTTCCAGCATTGTTTAACAAAAGAAAGAAACTCACAAAGGTTTGGAACCAATTGAGAGTGAGATCATTTTTATTTATGGGTGAACTGTCCCTTTAAAGCCACTGGTCCCCATAATACATGCATACGTTTTATTTAAAAAGAAATAAATCTAACCTGGGCATTATATTCATCTGTCATTTTGGAATCACATGAGGGTGAGCAGACCATGGCAGGATTAATATGTCGCCGTAAACTATACTTTTAACCTCAGCACAAGGCCGCGTGTCAAACGAATACTGAATTTCTGTAGAAATCATCACCGTGTTGGTGACAAGCGCAGCGGATGTGTGAAATGAAGCAAGACTGCCATGCCAAGGGTCTCTGCAAGCAACGTCAAAGCTTCTTTCTTTTCTTTTTTTCACAACGACGGCTGCTCCATTTTCTCTCTTAGATGGCCTCTTTCTTTCAACTCTCAAACCATCTGTCTTGCCTGTCCAAAACCCTTCATATTCCTGCCTTTGAACAAGTGATCCTTGTCCCGGGGCACTTTTGAATCAAACCGTGTCTTGTCTTTTTGGCCTCAGCCTGGAAACCATCCCAAGAAAGCAAAACGGCATGAGGGTCAGTAGAGTAGCGTCTTCCTCTTTCCTTATTCCTCTTCCCTTTCCTGCTCAAATTCTTCATTTTTTCATCTCTTTCACACACACACACACATATACAAACACCCACCGATATCCTGTTTTCAACAGAAAGTGTCCGTGTTTGTCTGCATATTTTGGCATTTGAGGGGGTCTGCTTCTGTCCTGCCATTGTTCCCTTGTTAAAGGTCTCAACACTTGTTGAGCTTGTTAGCGATGGCTGGCACCCCAACTGCTTTCTGATACGGCATAATATTGAAAAGCAATTAGCCTCATAATACCTTCCTGTGCGGAGGGAGAAAAAAGAAAGGATGGCAGCAGCAATGAGCTTTTGGTGCATCTGCTCACTCAGACTTGGGTGGAAACCAGTGGGAGAGAGATGTGAACTTTTGTGCCAGGAACGCTTGTATTGAGCCAATCGCGCTCTCAATAGGCTATTTATGCACATGTCTGTTGCGTCAGTTGAGTTTAATTTATCTCAAGAGTCACGCAAGCACTCGACAGTAAGAGAGAGAGACAGAGACAATCACTGACATGTTAGATTTAATGCAGGAATTGCTCCACAGCAGCATGATTTGTCATCCTGACCCCGGAGTGTGTCGAAATCTCTGGATGGGTGACCGTGGGTTTTTTTGTGCTCATTATTACTGTAAGGGTTTTGTAGGTCACTAGATCCTGAGAACAGGCTTCTTGTAATTGTTGAGGATGGAAGTGGATAGATAGTAGATTCTCGGAAACTGAAGAGCACAATACTGAGACTGTGATAGATGTTTCTGGATATACTTTGTATTTGAGACAGTGTTTCAGTGCCAGTACAGATTTAAGTATTGTCTTTAATACTCTAGAAAATTGGTTTAAAAAAGATCACTTTGGTCATTTGGTGGATCGTGGATGCTGGGTTATTCGTTTTATGATTTTCCTGTCAAGTTAATTGTATTTGTACTAAAGTCAAAATTAATAATGTAGTAATATATAAAGTTGATATATTTATTAAACATTTCCGAAAATGTACACTATGTTTAATTATAGAGTGAATTACCTTGTATATGATATATAAATATATTATTTATGTTTATAATAACATTACAGTACAATAATACTGTAACCACGGGGAGTGACACATACAACTGAGGTAGGATCCAAAATGCAGGTTTATTCGTAGTCAGGCAAGCTATGGTCAATACGGGTGCAAACAGGTTTGTGAGGACAATCCAGAATCGTAGTCGATGTAATATGCAATAGGTTGTACGGCAGGCGGCAGACTAAGACAGGAAAGCTAACAAGGCTAAGGTCGGTAAACAGGATAACAAGACTAGGAAATGCGTTGTAGTGCTACTTACAGTTAACAAGACTCGGCAAACTGAATGGGTGAGTGTGTGGCTTAAATAGTGTGTGCAATCAGTCTCTGACAATCCTCAGGTGGTGTGAATGTAATCAGTTTAGATGAGGAAGCATATGTGTTTGTGACCGGAGTGCATGTATGAAAATGTAGTCCAGGAATGGCTGATTTGTAGTCCATGGTTATTGAGAATGAAATCCAGCGATCTTATGAAAGACGATCGCTGGTAATCGTGACAAACACCAACGTCCCCCTATATATATATTTCTGGAGATTGCGAATTTTGTAACCAGAAGTACATATGGCTGCATTTTGCGGTTACCCAATTGTCCAGTAGCTCGCATGTACGTCACCGGACTTGAGACACAGAGAGGAGTTGACCACTACAACGGGCTTCGATTCCGGCATAGAACGGTTCCAGAAAGGGAGTAAGACAGAAGTAAAAAAATATATATACATACATACACACACAAGTAAATAACAGGGTGGGAATGTGGTAAAATCTGAAAACATGGTAAAAATTAGGGGACGGCTTTTCTTTTTCTGGCTTTTTTTTTTTTTTAAACACTGACGGTTGGGTTTAGGGAAGTGGTTGATTGGGTCAATAGGTGCTTTTTTTGAAAACACTATTGGTTGGGTTTATGGAAGGAGGGTGGGTCATTTAATCAGTCAGTCAGTCGACAGCGACCTCTTGTGGATTTACTCAAGAACAGCAGGTCTGAATGACACTCCCGAACGCAATTTAAGAGCTCAAAAAGCATAAAAAGCGGTCTCTGGTGGATTTGCCAAAACAAAAATTGCAAAAAAAAAGGCGCTCTCCAGCAATTTATGTAGGGGTACATTTTTATAATGAGCCTTGGTTAAATAATTCAATTTAATTTGTATTTCGGGGTTGCACTTTGATCCTTAAATAGTCTATTAATATTTTGTATATATTTATTTTATATATATACTTTTACATACATATAAAGTAAAAACAATAAATTCAAAAATAGGATTACAGCTAAAATAACCTGAATTAATACAATAAAACTAAATTGAGTGTTAAACTGGTAAACATGATCAAGTGGCCGCCAAGCCTAGTCAAACTATAAATGTGATATTTGTGTCTGACTTGAAGTCATTCATTTATAGTGGGAACCTCATTTTTCTTCCAGCAGTTTGTTGGCAGGAATGAAACCAAATTCACATTTATTGCGATGTGCTTTTCTTGAAATCTCCTCAACATAGCGTTCCCAAATAGCACATGTTTCTGGATCAAAAGTCATTTGTTGGTACTAGAACAACATTCCTATCACTCGTAGATCTTCATAGATTTATCCCTGAACAGCAGAGAGATTCCCGAATACTAAATCTTGTTGCTGGGATTTTAGAAATGTTGTTCTGTGAGCAGCGAGGATGTTGATTCAGGAACATGGCCTATTTTGGGGATAAAAACATTTTAAAGGGACAGTTCATCTAAAACTCAAAATATCTATCATCTATTCTGCCTCCATGTGTTTCAAACCTGTTTTTTTTTTTTTTTTTTTTTTTTTTTTGATGAACTCACAAGCAGATGTTGGAAAACAGTAGGCCACTGACTGTTGTGACAAAAAATGATGCATGACAATAAGAATGATTGATTATTGTTTCATTCATTGTTTTATAGTCATCATGTGAAATAATTACTTTGACGTTTATTTAGGCTGTTATGCTTTAAGAACAGGATTTCTGTGATGCTTAGCGCTACTGAGAGCGTGTCTGTAACTATTGATAACTGACTAAATGTGTGTTTAGAGTTCGCGCCTGTTTTCAGTATTCAACAAACAACTTCATCTACAATACCATTGTTTTTAGATAATTGCCTCCTTTTTATATGTTTTACATATTTATTTACTTATTTGTTTATTTAATTGCTTAACTATTAATTTATCTCTGTCTTGATTCATCTTTGCATATTATTGAAAGCCTCAGGAAACAAGAAGGGTTGGGAGATGGGACGGATGTTGCTTAGAAGTTGGTAGAAGAGTTTAGGTTTGATTTTTTGGGAGTTCTGCAGTTTCAGCACTATCATATATTTGATGTCATCTCTTTTTTGCTTGTAGGACTTCTATTTTTTCATGTACATATATGTTTGTATATTATCTTCTGTAAAAAAAACAATAAAAATAGTGAAAATATTTGTTTTAATCAAAGTTTCCAGTCGTAGTTATTGCTGCTAAGATAAAAAGACAGAACACTGACTTGCTACACTGTAAATAATATGACAAATAGTCATGACAACAAATGTTTTTATATTACTTTTTTTTAAATAAGTGAATCAGATTTCCACTAGATTTTATTTATACAGTGTTTAACCTAACATTTTTGGTCGGTTTGACGGATGTTGAAGTTGAGATGACTAGAAAAGTTCATTTGATTCAACTAAACTAAACTTAAAGGTAGCGATACATTTTTACAGTGTACTATGGATGCAGGCCTGTAGGTTCTACAGACCCACACCCACTGACAAAGTTCAGAAAATGACCCCTATAAAAAAAACGCTAGAACCACTGGAGGGTGTATGTGTGTAAATAATGAGTAAATGATGAAGTAAAGGATGAATAAATTTTCAGTTTTTATATTAATAAATTATATTAAATTAACAGTCTTTTTAATCTTTAACTTTTCTGTGTACTACTGCTGGGAACAGAAACACATCATAGATCATGCAAATCTCTGACTGTGATCAACTAGGAGTAACTTGACATCTGCCCCCAAACACAATACATTTCCACACACACACACAGAGAGACTTTTTCTGACCGGAGAGAAATGTTTTTTTCTTATGATCTGTTTGTCACCTGCAGGTGGACTTGGGTTTTCTGCGGTATGTGACGGCTATAGGAACACAAGGTGCCATTTCAAAAGAAACCAAAAAAGCGTACTTTGTCAGAACATACAGGATCAGTGTGAGCTCAAACGGAGAGGACTGGATTACCCTGAAAGACAAAACCAAACAGATGGTAAGATTTTTATATATATACAATGCAAATGTTTGCAAAATTGATCAGTCTAGCAAATGTTTGTTATTGTATTAGTTATATGTAATCGTATGTTGTGATGAAAATATTTTCCCCCAAATATCTGTTATCTATGCTTACTATTTTCTTATAAAGTTATAACATTAGTTATGTTGTATAAAATGTTTAAAAATATGTCTGAAACCATGGGATCTTTTTTGATGTTTTGTTATTTTATGCAAAATGGCATATTTTTTATTTAAAATTTGGGATGATTTTCAACAGAATAAAACACATTATAATATATTAATATATAAAGTTATATTATAGTTATATAATAAAAAATAAAATGTAAACAATATATCACAGCAAATCAATGCATTTAAATAAAGTTATAATATATATAAAACACAGAAAATGAATGCAGCTTTGGTAAGCATATGAAATTAATTATTGTTACGTGTAGTTATTATATTTTATTTAGTTGTTTTGCTGAATTTTATTAGACTTGCTTTATTTAATTGGTAAGTTTAGTTGTATTGTTTTATATATGTATTTACTTTTTTGCTATGACAGTAAAACATTCTGAAATTGAAGATTGTTAAAGAAAAGCAGAGGAAAGACTGGATCAAAGGGACACATGTATTTTCTCTTTTTTTTTTTTTTTTTTTTTAGGTTTTCCAGGGAAATGACAATCCCACAGATGAGGTGCGCGCCTTGCTGCCCAAACCCACCCTCACCCGATACATACGCATACGACCTCTGCTCTGGGAACAAGGCATCTGCATGCGCTTCGAGGTGTATGGCTGTAAAATACCAGGTACACGTCAGACACACACACAGTCATAGTTTCTCTTGGGTGAGTTTAATCCATGACGTCACTATAAAATCCCAGCAGTTTTTGTTGTGGTTTACAAAACTGAGTCACTCGTAATTCCTCACTCTGTGTGCGATCTTTACAGAATGACTCCTCTCTTTATTCACCGACACTCAATATCTGCATGGGTGTCAGCCTTTTGAAAAAAAATGGAAAAATTATTCCAACTACAGCTCTGGAAAACATTAAGAGCCTGCTGTGCTCAGTTCTCTGGATTTGCCATTAAATGTTAGAACATGCAAACTCCACACAGAAATGCCAACTGGCCCATTGGTGACTCGAACTAATGACCTTCTTGCTGTGAGGCGACAGTACTAACCACTGAGCCAACGTGTCACCTTAAAACCGCCAATTTATCCAGCACGTTTTTACGCAGTGGATGCCCTTCCAGCCGCAACCCATCCCTGGGAAACATTCACACACACACTCATACACTACGGACAATTTAGCCTACTCAATTCACCTGTACCGCATGTCTTTGGACTGTGGTGGAAAGCGGAGCCCCCAGAGGAAACCCACACCAACACAGGGAGAAGATCCAAACTCCGCACAGAAAAGCCAACTGACAAAACTGAGGCTCGAACCAGCAACCTTCTTAATGTGAGGCAGTTGTGCTCCCCACTGCGCCACCGTGACGTTCTTGAAATGTCAACATGATTTGTATTTTTTATTTTATAAACTAGTTGTAGGACGGCTGAGGGGTTAGCACTGTCGCCTCACAGCAAGAAGGTTGCTGGTTTGAGTCCTGGCTGGGTCTCTTTATCCACTGATACCCAATAAGTGTATGTGTGTGTGTTTATTTTAACCAAACCTCACCATTTCTAACGGGTAGAATAAGCCAAGTTGTACAGTTCCTGTGGATAATAATATTGATACTCCTTCATTCATTCTGATTGATCATGTTCTCTGTTATTCTTCTCTCAGATGCTCCATGCTCCAATATGTTAGGGATGGTTTCGGGTCAGATTTCCGACTCTCAAATCTCGGTGTGGCCATCAGCAGAGAGAGGCTGGCTCCCTGAACAGGCCCGGCTGCTGACCGGCCGGACGGGCTGGGTGGTGGCTCACCCGCAGGGCCTAGTGAAGAACCAGTCGCTGGAGCTGGATCTGGGGGCCCAGCGGATGGTGACGGGCCTCGTCCTGCAGGGAGGGAAGTACAGAGATCTGAACATTTTCATCAAACGCTTCAGAGTCACTTACAGCGTCAATGGAACAGACTGGAACCACATACTGGAGGAGAACAGCAACAAAGTGAAGGTATTTTGCATGTGCTCCATTCACATCAATAGCCATGTTCCCATCCAAAAACTGCAAAACTGGAATATTGCATAAAACATTTGCAAATAACGCTTTGGTTACGGAAGTGGAAATGCTATTAGTGGATTTGAATTTAAAAATCTACGAATGGGAGACAATTGGCTTCTGAACCGAATCCTCCCATTCGTGGATTTCTAAATTCAAATCAACCAATAGCATTTCCGTTCCCCACCCGAAGGGGAACGCTCTGATTACGGAAGTAACCCTCGTTCCCCGAGGAGGGGAACTCCAATGCTATTAGTGGATTTGAATTTAGAAATCCACGAATGGGAGGATTCGGTTCAGAAGCAGCTTGTCTCCCATTCGTGGATTTCTAAATTCAAATCCACTAAAAGCATTGGAGTTCCCCACCCGAAGGGGAAAGCACTGTTTCCATTCAGCGAGTCCAAGAGAACAAAATCTTAATAAACAGGCAGCAAATATCAAAAGAAAAATAGATGTTGCTGCGTTAGAAGGCCTTTTTACATGTCTAATAACTTACTTGTGTCTTAGAGAGGGCTTAATTTGTGTCTGAACACGCCGGATCCGTATCCTCATTTTACTGATCCCCCTCCTTAACCGCCCTCCGCCCCGTCTGCTGTTCACTTTAACTTTCTTCTGCGACTCCCCAACTCTTCACTTTCGTCCGCGACACCCCCACCCGCTTACTATCATCTACGACACCCTTTCGCCTTTCCCTGCACCACGGTAAATGTGTTTACATCGTAGTTTATGCCCATTTTTTCTTATCGGATAAAAAGTTTATCCTACTCAGTTGTGCGCATAATTTTTAATGGGCATTTTCAGAATATATGCGCATCTTTCATGCGACGTTCCAAAATGTACATAAAAATAGGACCTTTCCTGATCCTACCCCCCCCCTCTCTCCCACTTCACTTTTTGTCAGCTTGCTCTCCTGTCATTAAACCTTAAAAAAAAATAGGTAAATGGAAGCGCAGCTGATGATAACAATATTTGGATCGAACAAAAATGCCCAGAGCAGAGCTCATTAATATTCATGACCATGCCAAATATGGTCAATACTGAGCTTTTTTGTTGTAGGCTGTGGTTATAAGTTGGCGTATAACACTGTTTCTGGAGAATTTTTGCTCCTACCTAAGCCACTTACCTACAATATTGATTTCAAAGAAACATTTAAAGGTCTTGTGAAATTATAAAAAAAAATTATTAAAAAGTTTTACAGTTGAATTAATGTTAAATTTTAAAATTACGTTTTTTAGATGAGAGTTTAAGTCTGTTAGTTTTAAGGATATCACTTTGCTAGTGTGCTGCGAGACAGTGACAAAATTTGCATTTAGAAAATATAAAACCGATATAAACATCCAAAGCTTGCAGTTTGTCACTTTTTTGTCACTGTGTAGACAATTTTTTCACGTCACTCTCAATAAATCTTGATCAATCAAATGCTCTTTAGCATCTGGCTTGCCGCGCCCTCTTCAAGACGCTGTCCATTCGCTTTTCATTGGATGCACTTGAGCTCAACCACTCTCACTGGCAGAGCTGTGATAAACACAAAACACAATTGGCTGTTTTTGTAAAGGGGAGGAGCTATTTTATGTCCCGCTTTCAAATTATTTCTTAGTTGAGATTACTTCAAGCATTAAAATAAAAAATACACATTTCAAAGCACTTCATGGGACCATTAACATATTGAATCAATACACTCTATGGCACCTTTAAAATTCCATCTTTTTAAACAGTATTTTCTGCAAGCCTACTCTACTTTCCCATGCTGAGATCAATCAGATAGCACAGTTTGTTGTTTTCTGATTGTTGTGATTAAAGTCAAAAGTAAAAATAATTGAAAACTGTGAAACAGCTACTCATCATTAGATTTAGATCAGTTCATTTGATTTGATTTATGAGAATTATATTGTGTTTTTTTTAGCATTCATGGTGTGAACAGGCCCTAAGAACAAGAAATGTATGTTTGTGTTTTATTTATTTTCAGCAGATATACATAACTATCTAACAATACTTTTCTCACACATCAAGGTGTTTATAGGTAATCAAAACCATGACACGCCAGAAGTGCGTACATTTGATCCAGTGCTGATGCGTTTCCTGCGTATCTACCCTGAGCGTGGCTCTCCCGATGGCATGGGATTACGACTGGAGGTTTTAGGGTGTGACCTGCAAGGTGAGTGACTGCCAAACCAACCAGTCACAGAGCTCAAATCGTCCACACTCAATTAACCCTTGTGTATTGTTCAAATGTACTACCCTTTTGTTATCCTTTTGTTTGTATCTGTTTTTGGACCATTTTGGACTTTCATTATGATGACATTTTTGATTGCAAAGCTATAACAGCATATAATCATGCATTCTTGATTGTGTTTGGTTTACCCTGTTGGGAAGAGGTAGAGTGTGTTATTTTTACTGTTGATCATCAGTTGGCAGCGTTAACCCTTTAGATAGGCTTGTATAATTTTAAGTTTCTGGGTTTTATATAGAGTTCTATGGAGTAAAACAGCAGATTATAGGGCCCTATCATACACCCGGCGCAATGCAGCGCAAGGTGCGACGCAATTGTTGTTTGCTAGTTTCAGCTTGGCGCAAGAAATATTTTGACGTTTTGCAGCACGCTGTTTAAATAGCAAATGCATTTTTGCACTCATATGTGCGCCCATAGGCGTTCTGGTCTAAAAAAGGGGACGTGTTGAGGCGCATTGTTGGTGCGTTGCTATTTTGAGCAACTACTATAGAATGTTCAAAGTGCTTGTACATCTCGGGGGGCTTTTTTAGTTTATTTATGACAATTTGCTTTTGTATAAAATTATTATTAGTGGCAGTATTATTTATTATATGCATATTTATATTTGTTTTATTAAAAACAAGCTTAGATTTGTCCACCTTTCAGGCTTTAGATCATATGGGGCACCGCATGTGCATTTGGATATAACTTCGTTTTTTGGCCACACTTTGTTATTGTTGTTCATTTATTCGTTTGCTGGAAATCAGAACTAAATTTAGAAATAGTTTTGAAACAAATCTTTGTGCTTAACAAACAAAATTATTTATGTATAGGCTAATGGATGTCTGTGAGTACAACATGTTTCCCTATCTACGAGAGTGAAAGTGAAAGTAAAGAATGAGGAGGCTCATCTCTCATTCTCACGCTGTAGATCAGGGGTCTCAAACTCGCTGCCTGCGGGCCATTTGTGGCCCTCAGTGCAATATTTTGTGGCCCGCGCCGACCGCTGTACACTGACAGAAGAGAGAGCTGACACTGAGAGGGAGAGAGAGCGCTCCCCGCTCTGCTGATTCTATTCGTACACTGCGTTCACTGGCATTCCCCGCCCGTCGTGTAAACAAAGGGGCGGGGATGCCGGTGACGTCACCATGCACCCCGCCCCTTTGTTAGACGCTGTGACGGGCGGGAAGTGTTAGGAGGGAACTCACGCCGGCCAGAACCAAGGTAAGCTGTCCCCGCCCCTGCCTGCCACTTAGCTACCTATCTGCAGCCTGCCACCTACCCAGCTACAGCCTGCATCTTATATATATTATAGGTAGATACAGACTGGTACAGACTGATGTGACTGGAGTGGGGTGGGGGTGTTTTATTTATACATGTATACGCCTTTTTTTTTAGGTGAGGGAATGGAAGTTTTGAGTGAGTCTAGACAGGTCTAGACTTAATGATGATCATCTTCAAGGCATACTGAGGGTCTCAACTGCTTCCGCTCTAAAGCCAAATGTGGTTCAGATTTGTGAGAAGAAGCGCTGTCCAGTCTCTGGCAGCAAGAATTAGGCAAAAGATGCCATGTTCAGAAGAACTGTTCATAATCTTCACTCAATGTTCTATTAATGTTCAGGACACTTCATGTTCAGAAGAAATAATTAAAACTGTTAATAATGACATTTGAGGACTTTTTTTTTGTGAAATCCCTTATGCGGCCCAGCCTCACCCAGAATTTGGCCCCCAGGTATATTGAGTTTGAGACCCCTGCTGTAGATGCTCTGTTTGACTGTTTTCTTACAGTAAAACGCTCAGTTTTTCCACTTACAAAGTCTATCATGTAAATAGCAAATGCGCTATGGCTCGACGCAACTGGCTCTTAAATGGAATGGGAGATGAGACTCTGATTGGTTTATCTTCAAAACACATCTATAACTCATTAAGAGAATAAGCTCAACCCTGTTAGACCATGCGCCACGGCGCGAAGCAGATTTTTCCGTCCTTAAAATAGCAAAAGTGGATTCTGACACGCCCTTAATGCGTTTTCCTACGCTTTGGACTTTGCGTATGGATCGTCAAAATAGAGCCCATAGTGTGTGTTTGTGTGTGTGTGCATAAATACACTTACTGTGTTCTGATAGCTGAGCTGCCTATTTTGATTTTCTCAGACATATCAAGAAAAGTAATAATTAAAAATTGTAACTCCTCCCAACAGGGAAAACCAGCAACAATCAAGAATGCATGCTTGTACGGTGTCATGGCTTTGTAATCAAAAAATGTCATTATAATGGAAGTCAATGGGGCAAAAACTGTCACAAACATAATGAAAGGGCTAATTTGTATGTGTATTGTTGAATTATTTAATTTGTTTAAAATAGTTTTCTCAAAATATGCGTCAAAATAAGATTGGTCAAATAAGATTGGAAATTTGTGGCCAATTTAAGACTCAAAATCACCCCAGAGTGGATAAAAACACCCCCAACAGCACACAAGGGTTACCATAAATATGTATAATGGTATATTACTTGTAAAAACATCAGATAACTAAAATATCTATATATTCTTGGTCTCGTTTCAGAGCCCACAACACCTCTTCCTCTTGCCACTACTATGGAGACTACAGCAGCTACAGTCACTAGCGCTAGTATGCTACTAGGAAACATCCCAACAACTACCACTTTTCCAACAACGGCAGAGAATTGCGATGATGATGATGGAAACTGCCATAGTGATGCATTGACAGACTACGACACAACAGGTTATATTCAAGCACATACATTTACATTTGATAGCCTGTCATTACCATCTATCATTTTAATATTGAGCTAATTATGTTAGCTTAACCATAACACTCCACTCCCAGCTCCTTTGAGAGACCTTAAGGTATTTTTAGATTTTAATTAAGCCATTATTTACTCTCTTTATTAAGCTGCTTTTATAACAGATACTGGGAGGTCTCTGTAATGTTGTTCATTTCTAGTTTTACTGTCACAGTGGGACACTAAAGTCCTCATAAGGAAAGTGAAACCTCACACACACAAACATCCACACATAGACTGTGACCCAAAAGGTTACAAACACAAACACCCACGTGGTGAAACTACGACCCTGCAGGTTACGTACGCTTAGCAAAATAGCTACATGCTACGACCCGTAGGTTACACACAAACAGCAGGAGACTGTGACCTATCAGATTACCCAAACACAAAAACACATTTACCATCTCAAACACACAATAAAACCAAGACAGTAGCTCTCATTCAGTAATCACTGCATGAATAATTTCATATCTATGCAGAGTAGAACAAAAAAACATATCTGGCTAATGCATAGCATGTGAGTCCGCTCATGCTCCTAACTTAGTTGACATTTTAATGAATTTTGAGTATTTAAAATTAGTTCCTGCATGTCATAGGTTAGTAATTTGAATAAATAGATCTGCATTCCAGCGGCACTGTTATCTCACAGCAAGAAGGTCGCTGGTTTGAGTCCCAGCTGGGCCAGTTGGCATTTCTGTGTGGAGTTTGCCATTATAGGTGAATTGAATAAACTAAATTGACTGTAGTGAATAAATGTGTGTGTGTGTGAATGCCAGAGTGTATGGGTGTTTCCCACTACTGGGTTGCGGCTGGAAGAGCACCTGCTTTTTAAAACATGCTGGAATAGTTGGCGGTTCATTCCGCTGTGGCAACCCTTGATAAAAAGGGGAAAAAGCCTAAGGAAAACGAATGAGATCCACATTCCTCTGTAGCATATTAACAATATCTCTCATTAAAAATACTTTATGATGCTTACTGCATGTTATGAGATTAATTAATCTGTGATGTTTGCATATGTGTTTTCATATTCAAGATTTTCATAAATTTAGATTTACTTTTTATTGGAAAGTAGCTGGATCCTAATTTTTGTGGAGATATTAGTTTCAGGCAAGAAAATGAGACCCAGTGATTAAAATTTACCCACACGAAACTAACCTATATGTTTTTATTTTTTTATTTTTATATGTTTTTAATATATGTTACATATATAAAATTGGCTGTTTTCATATATTATATGTACATATATGCACATGTGTGCATATATGTATACATATATACGTGCATACATGTACCTATAAATGTCCATCAATATGTTCACCTATATGTTTACCTATATATTAATAAATTGTTAAAATCCATCGCTGCTAGACAACATAAATAAAAGCCCAAAATGTAGAAATTTACATTTTTATATTTAATTAAAGGGGTGGTCCACTACGATATTATATTTTAAACTTCAGTTGATGTGTAATGTATCTGTGTGAACATAAACAGCATCTCTGAATGTAAAATATTCAAAGTTTAATGCAAAGGGAGACCTTGATTTGTACAGAGTTAGCTTAGCAACGCCTACAATTAACGAATTTTGGGGACTACAAAAAATACTTCCGCCCCCTGTGAGATCACAAAAGTTCGTTATTGCGCATCCCACACTGCGCAGGTAAAGGCCGTGGCCAGAGGCGCTGTAACGTTACTGCAGAGAGAGAAATGCCATCCTGCTGTTTCCACAGAGCTGTTCTGTTTCTGTTGTTGGGCTTCCAAATGACACGACCCAAACACAGAAGTGCTTACAGTTCAATATTAATTATGTTCCAGAGAACTATAAAATACATAGCAAGCATGATTTGACAAAACACAGCTTCCAGAATCTCTCCCAGTTCAGTGCTGGATTCAGTTAAAATCTCCTCAAAGATGGATCAAGGAGACGCTGTGAACTCTGAGTCATGACCTGTAAGTGTTTTTATTTGTTAAAATTGATCATGACATGTACAGTGTCTAACTTTAACGGTGTGTTGTAGCAAAGATGTAAACAACGGGAAATTATGGTAACCGCTAACGACTTAGCTAACGTTACAAATCCATATTTATCAAACGGCTGTAAACGCACACACACACATACACATACACGCACTCTTGGCCAGCACCTGCGTCTCTCTGTGTAAGACGGCAGAATTTCTCTCTATAGGCAGCTATGCTATGCGTTTTACAACTCGGACAATAAAGTCGCAAAAGATATGTGAACGATTCATGTTACTTACACAGGCATATTCCGCATATGCATGAAAGACGTCCTGTAACGCATTGATTTAAAAAAAATACAGCAATGATTTCCCAACTGGAGTGTAACATCAAAAACAAATCAATCCAGGCTCACAAAGGTCTCATCTCACATCTTGTGCTTTATTCTGTCACCATAGAAAATAACTTAATCCGAGCATGAGAGAAAAAGAACAATAAAAATCTCTCCCGCGCACATGCGCTTCTCGTGTTACAAATACTTCATCGTATACACGCATAAACACACTAAAAGGCACAGAAACAGTTAAAGGAGCCGCATCCCATTTTCACTCGTTACAGACACGTGTTGACTGACTGACTGACTGACTGACTGTTTACACAAAACGCGCGTGCTTGTCAGGGCGTGACGTGAAGCCGATCGGCGTATCACAGCATATTATGATGATGACCAATCAGAGTCACTTGAGGGTGGGCCTTTTAGAGGAACTAGGAAATATGACAGTCGTTTTCATGTTAGCTGAGTAGCTGTGTATAATCAAAGTGAGATTTATGAAAAAATAACACGATTTCCTTCAAGTTAAACATGAGCACACATTGCTTTGCATCTTATTAACACAACCAAGCCTTAAAAATAACATTCTGGACCACCCCTTTAAGAACAATCAAATACTACAAGAAAAAAATATAGCCCAAGAACAAAAATAAGACAAAAAGCTGAATAGAAAAAAGACATAAATGTTTCAGGAAATTGTGTAGACATCATGGCTTTCCATCTCCTCTCACTTATTTGCCATAATTAAATTCCATAACATGCCAATTACATGTGATGCTGATATCAAGTGTTCGCACATACATACATACATACATACATACATACATACATACATACATACATACATACATACATACATACATACATACATACATTTGCCTTTATAATAGAAAATGTGAGCTAGACATCATGTATGACAGGTGCCGCAGTTAGATATGAGCTATATAGGAGACATATGTTCATATCATATGTACATATAGGACTTATATGTGGATATAAAGAAGCAATACAAGAGCACTATTATATGGCCTGTAAATGCACATATGCACCTCAATTTTGCCTATATGTGGCATATATACACATATATGCAACATATATAATATCATATATGCTGCATATATACTGCATATAGGTTTCATATATGCGCATATATATTCATATAGGTTCGTTATGTGGGGAAATGTATGGAAATAGCTTTGACTTGAATAGGCTTTCTGCATTTTGTTTTCAATAGAAACTGCAGTGTCAGAGCCATTTCTGGAGATGGAAGAAGCACCTGGTGAGTAACTAAACAAAAACAAATAGTGAAAAAAAAGAGTCCTCCCTTAAAATTAGGTGTACATTTGGACCTCAAACGTTCCCAGATTCTCAAAACACTTTTAATGGGTTACTTTCTATTGTGCCATAATTTGAAAATAAATTGTTATATGTTGTTTAAGCTTCATTATGATGATCACTAATGTCTTTTCTTAGTCTTCTTATGTACTTGCATAGCATACAGATTCCTCATTAGCCTGAATAATATGTAGATCTTTGGCGTTTACCATAGTGATGGTCCATGAATGTCTCTACTGCCCCCACGTGTTGCATAGCGTAAGTGCATGCTGTAAACTTTATTTGCTGAACTTTTTAAATACTTTTAAAAAGATTTTAAAACACACTGCAGTGCATTAGATGACCAAATTATGACACGTTTTACTCTCAAAAGAGCTTTAATGCCTGCATAACAAGTTAAATCCTTAATGTAAAACAAGTTTGTGATTCCTAAAAACTAGAACTTATTAATTTTCCTTCGGCTTAGTTCCTTTAATCATCAGAGGTCGCCACAGCTGAATGAAATGTCAACTTATACAGCATATGTTTTACACAGCGGATACACTTTCACCTTCAACCCAGTACTGGGAAACACCCATACACACTCACTCACACTCATACACTATAACCAATTTAGTTAATTCAATTCACTTATAGCTTATGTCTTTGGACTGTGGCTCACGGAGGAAATCCACGCCAACACGAGGAGAACATGCAAACTCCACACAGAAATGCCAACTGGCTCAGCTAGGACTCAAACCAGCGATCTTGCTGTGAGGTAACGGAGTTAAACACTGAGCCACCATGTCGCCCACACTAGGAATTAAAGTTCAAGTAAAAAAAAGAAGATTCTGGTATCATTTATTGCCTTTCTTGCTTTAAAGATGTTTTAAAGAATGTGGGCTTACCAAAAAGTTTCTTGCCCTTAATGCCTTTCATTGAAATTCTATCTACTATGGAAGTTAATGTGGATAAGTAATTAAGGCTTACTTATTTTTAATGTTTTATGCATGATCTTACAATAACAATATTTTCTTTTACTGATCATAACTTATACCATAAATATAATATATTACCTCTCAATTAAGAAGCAATATATTAATTTAAAACAGCATCAGAAAATGGGTGTCAGGGTTCTGCCACTCTGATCTTGTAAATTCTTGTTTTGGTGGCAGATCTTTGACGCTACTCATGTCTGGTCCTGTTTCTGTCTCTGTGTGCGCGCGCCGTCGTGGGTGTACGCAGAGTGTGCGCGCTCCTGCTTGACGTGGCCGCGTGCGCGCTCTGCGTCCCTCAGACGCGTGGGCTCTTGTACTCGTGTTTGTGTTTTCGTCTGTCAGCAGCATGGTGTTTCATTCCCAGCGTCTCAGCCTTGTTGGTTTCGGTTTTGGTCGGCGCTGGGATGAAGCATGCATGCTGCATATGTGAGCGCATGGTGAGTTTTCATTCATCGTGTGCTCGTGTCTTGCGTCTCTTGTCAAAGCACGTGGCTCGATGTTTACATTGTGGTCACGTGCTTTTGTCGTGTGCTTCAGTGTTGTGTTTGTTGTCATGAACATGCGGTTAATGAGTTCTCTCATTGGCTGCATGTTCTTGTTGTGTTATGTGAGCGCATGGCTTGTATTGTCTCTCTGTGTCATGCGCTCTCCCGTCTATTGTCCTGTCCCACCCTCCTTGTTAACCCATTATTAGTTAATTGTGTTCACCTGTTTGTGTGTTAATTTTCTACAGTTTATATACCCCTCACTTTTGCTGTCCTGTGTCAGTTCGTCATCACATTTCGTCGTTTGAAGTCTAGTCCTGTTGTGTTTCCAGTCCTCATCCTTGCCAGTCTGCTCAGTCCTGTTTGTATGTGTATGTATTTGTTTTGTTAATGTTTTCCCCCTCGGGGTAGTTTATTTTGCATTTTATTTTATTTTTATTATTTAATAAAATCCCATTTCCCTGCATTTGAGTCCTCGCTCCTTTTTCCCCATTTCCCATCACCAACCCTGACAGTACGAACTGACCAAAAAGAGGACTCAGCGGAAATGGGACTATTTCTGCGCCCAGCTTGCTCCCAGCAAGAAGGACCCATCGACCAACCCCCAGCCAGAGGACTGTCTCACAGGCAGAACCATCGCCCCTTTGGCATCTACGCCGAAGATCTTCTTGAGGCAGTCCGGGGGCTTGGGTTCAGTGAGACCACCCTCATCCACATCTTTCTGGCTGGATTGGATGAGCCATTCGATTGGGAGGAGCTGGGTGATATCAGGACATGGACGTTTTGGGAGGTGGTGGACTATTCCTGTCTGAGGATGGAGAGGGAGATCCTGGAGGGGGAATGGACCCCTCTCACCACCACCACCAGCACCATCTCCTGGTCCATGTCCAGCCCCCAAGGGTTAACCCGCACCCAAAAGCGGAGGCGGAAGAGAAAGGCCTCTTCTGCGAGGGTTGCTCCAGCCCCTGAGCGCCCTCCAGTGTCGGCTCCAGCCCCTGAGCGCCCTCCAGTGTCGGCTCCAGCCCCTGAGCGCCCTCCAGTGTCGGCTCCAGCCCCTGAGCGCCCTCCAGTGTCGGCTCCAGCCCCTGAGCGCCCTCCAGTGTCGGCTCCAGCCCCTGAGCGCCCTCCAGTGTCGGCTCCAGCCCCTGAGCGCCCTCCAGTGTCGGCTCCAGCCCCTGAGCGCCCTCCAGTGTCGGCTCCAGCCCCTGAGCGCCCTCCAGTGTCGGCTCCAGCCCCTGAGCGCCCTCCAGTGTCGGCTCCAGCCCCTGAGCGCCCTCCAGTGTCGGCTCCAGCCCCTGAGCGCCCTCCAGTGTCGGCTCCAGCCCCTGAGCGCCCTCCAGTGTCGGCTCCAGCCCCTGAGCGCCCTCCAGTGTCGGCTCCAGCCCCTGAGCGCCCTCCAGTGTCGGCTCCAGCCCCTGAGCGCCCTCCAGTGTCGGCTCCAGCCCCTGAGCGCCCTCCAGTGTCGCCTCCAGCCCCTGAGCGCCCTCCAGTGTCGGCTCCAGCCCCTGAGCGCCCTCCAGTGTCGGCTCCAGCCCCTGAGCGCCCTCCAGTGTCGGCTCCAGCCCCTGAGCGCCCTCCAGTGTCGGCTCCAGCCCCTGAGCGCCCTCCAGTGTCGGCTCCAGCCCCTGAGCGCCCTCCAGTGTCGGCTCCAGCCCCTGAGCGCCCTCCAGTGTCGGCTCCAGCCCCTGAGCGCCCTCCAGTGTCGGCTCCAGCCCCTGAGCGCCCTCCAGTGTCGGCTCCAGCCCCTGAGCGCCCTCCAGTGTCGGCTCCAGCCCCTGAGCGCCCTCCAGTGTCGGCTCCAGCCCCTGAGCGCCGCTCAGTGCCGGTCCCAGTCCGGCTCCTTGCCCTGCCGGCACCACCCAGACGTCTTTCCCTGCCGGCACCACCCAGACGTCTAGCCCTGCCGGCCCCACCCCGGCTCCTTTCCCTGCCGGCACCTACCAGACGTCTAACCCTGCCGGTCCCAGCCCGGCTCCTTGCCCTGCCGGCACCTACCAGACGTTTAGCCCTGCCGGCCCCATCCCGGCTCCTTGCCCTGCCGGCACCACCCAGACGTCTTTCCCTGCCGGCACCACCCAGACGTCTAGCCCTGCCGGCCCCAGCCCGGCTCCTTTCCCTGCCGGCACCTACCAGACGTTTAGCCCTGCCGGCCCCAGCCCTGCTTTTTGCCCTGCCGGCCCCAACCAGACGTCTTGCCCTGCCGGCCCCAGCCCGGCTCCTTGCCCTGCCGGCACCACCCAGACGTCTTTCCCTGCCGGCACCACCCAGACGTCTAGCCCTGCCGTCCCCAGTCCGGCTCCTTGCCCTGCCGGTCCCAGCCCGGCTCCTTGCCCTGCCGGCCCCCCACAGACCTCTGGTCTTGTTTCCCCTCATAGACACTCCCTGGGTCGTCCCTCCTGCCCCTCCCTGGTGTTCCTTTCCTCCACCCTGGACGGACCCTCCGGCTCCACCCTGGTTCCCTGCTAGGGCTCTCGACCCGCTGGACCCACCCTGGACAGTTCCTCCGGTCCCACCCTGGACTGATCCTCTCTTGTCTTGCCCTCCCATCCCTCCCTTGTTTGTCGTGTTGGGTCTGACTTGGCTCCCCTCCCTCCCCCCCTTCATGTCTTGCCTGTTCACCTCCCTGTCTTGTTTGTTGATGTTGCCTGTTTTGTTGTCTTGTGGTGTTTCTTGTCTGTCTTGTACCTTGTTGGATGTTCCCTTTAGGGACGCCAGGTGGCGTCCCTTTTGGGGGGGGTAGTGTCAGGGTTCTGCCACTCTGATCTTGTAAATTCTTGTTTTGGTGGCAGATCTTTGACGCTACTCATGTCTGGTCCTGTTTCTGTCTCTGTGTGCGCGCGCCGTCGTGGGTGTACGCAGAGTGTGCGCGCTCCTGCTTGACGTGGCCGCGTGCGCGCTCTGCGTCCCTCAGACGCGTGGGCTCTTGTACTCGTGTTTGTGTTTTCGTCTGTCAGCAGCATGGTGTTTCATTCCCAGCGTCTCAGTCTTGTTGGTTTCGGTTTTGGTCGGCGCTGGGATGAAGCATGCATGCTGCATATGTGAGCGCATGGTGAGTTTTCATTCATCGTGTGCTCGTGTCTTGCGTCTCTTGTCAAAGCACGTGGCTCGATGTTTACATTGTGGTCACGTGCTTTTGTCGTGTGCTTCAGTGTTGTGTTTGTTGTCATGAACATGCGGTTAATGAGTTCTCTCATTGGCTGCATGTTCTTGTGTTATGTGAGCGCATGGCTTGTATTGTCTCTCTGTGTCATGCGCTCTCCCGTCTATTGTCCTGTCCCACCCTCCTTGTTAACCCATTATTAGTTAATTGTGTTCACCTGTTTGTGTGTTAATTTTCTACAGTTTATATACCCCTCACTTTTGCTGTCCTGTGTCAGTTCGTCATCACATTTCGTCGTTTGAAGTCTAGTCCTGTTGTGTTTCCAGTCCTCATCCTTGCCAGTCTGCCCAGTCCTGTTTGTATGTGTATGTATTTGTTTTGTTAATGTTTTCCCCCTCGGGGTAGTTTATTTTGCATTTTATTTTATTTTTATTATTTAATAAAATCCCATTTCCCTGCATTTGAGTCCTCGCTCCTTTTTCCCCATTTCCCATCACCAACCCTGACAATGGGTGTACATTATGAAAAGAATCACAGGTCATTGAAATATACTGCATGAAATTGGAAATTGGTATTGCAATATATAGCCATTTTTATTCCTCTATGAAAATCGGGATGGGACATAACTTAAGTAGTCAAATGTAAAATAACACCGTGTAGTCCATACTGCATAAGTTAAATACACTTAATCTTAATTAATATTTGTTCAATTAAAGCTACAAAATTAAGGCACTCATTTTTTAACTCGCTTGGAATGTAACAGACCTTAAAATGTTGTTTAAACTTTGCAATTAACCCCTAAATCACATGCATTCTGAACTGTGGTTCCTGGTCAACAATGATCTCTACTGGACTATTGTGATGTGACAATTATGGATTTGCACATCACAATGTTGCTGCTGCAACAATAATGCGTGCATCCCTAATTAAAGTAGCTTTCTCTGTAAGATCGTAAGGTGTACTGGAGTCAGAGTTTGAGATCCTAATGCAGCGCTGAGCAAATGGCCAACAGTTATTGGTGATTTTAGCAGATTTCACTATAGGTGGATATAGGCTTGCTTTATGTCACTTTACTTCCCAGCGGGGTTGGAACCTACTGTTGAAAAATTGCCCTGCTAAAAAATCCAGCTTAAACCAGCCTAGGCTGGTTGGCTGGTTTTAGCTGGTCGACCAGGCTGGTTTTAGAGGGGTTTTGGCCACTTCCAGGCGGGTTTCCAGCCATTTCCAGCCTGGTCTTAGCTGGTCAGGCTGGAAAATGACCAGCTAAAACCAGCTTGACCAGCCTGGTTTAAGCTGGACCTAGCTGGTTTTGGCTGGGCTCCCAGCCTGCTAGGCTGGTCAAGATGGTTTTAGCTCATCATCTCCCAGCCTAACCAGCTAAGACCAGGCTGGAAATTGCTGGAAACCAGCCTGGAAGTGGCCAAAACCCCTCTAAAACCAGCCTGGTTGACCAGCTAAAACCAGCCAACCAGCCTAGGCTGGTTTAAGCTGGATTGTTCAACAGGGTGAGCAAAGCTTCGACTAATAGGATGCTGTGGTTGGTCAGTAACACACTGTATTATTTATTGCAGATTACTTAATCATATTTAGATGGGTTGAATGGAAAGTAAATGCACTATGGATGACTGTAAAGTTTCTCTTTTTGTTCTTTTTTAGCATATCTCTGGTTTGCCTGTGATTTTGGCTGGATCGATCATCCATCCTACTGTGGGTGGAGCCAAGATGGCGGAGAAGGAGCCGAATGGCATATAAACAACAATAGCAAACATGCCGATCACAAACTGCCTAGTCTGGACCACACGGGTAAGAATAATTGATTCATGCTTTAGACCAGCAGTTCTCAATCCTGATCCTCTAAAGCCCAACTCTGTACATTTTGGGCTCTGTTATACACCTGGCACAATTTTTTTTTCTATGCTAGTTTTAGCCCCTTGCAGATATAATTTTCATGTTCTGCTCCACATTACTTGAATAGCAATTAAATTTGAGCTCAGTTGTGCTCTAATGAGCATGCCGGTGTGAAAAGAAAGTTTGGTAAATGCATTGTTGGTCCATTGTTATTTTGAAGCAACTGTAATAGACAGCACTATTGACAAAAAAATTGTCTACAGTCAATGGTGCTGTTTTTGTTATTTAAAGAAATTGTTAGTGATCGGTGGTTCCACAAAGTGTACATGTTGCTTATTACACACACAGGAATCATCACAACTTACTCTTAAAGAGAATGGTAGATGAGACTCTGATAGGTTTAGTGCACAAAACACACCTGTTACCCGAATAAAGGCAACCCTTTTATAGCATGCTTTGGGTGCGTCAACCATTTTTCCAATCCTTAAAATACCAAAAGTAGATACAAACATGCCTTAAATCTACACCACCTGCACTGTGTATTGTAGATAATGCTCATAGATCATTAAATAGAGAAATTTGTATGTTTCTCTAACCATTTCAGAAGTTTGTTCCATTCGGCTGTAAGTGGACATCACTTAGACTGTAAGAATATCGGGACTGAGAACCACTGCATTAGACTAGCCTAAACTTTAGATTTATACATTTCTAAATGTACTTTCTTAATCCCTAAAAACCAACCCCAACTTTGAAAAAGTTAGGAAAAGTATTTAAATGCAGCATATATTGAATATGTATTTGTGTTAATTCTTTCCAACCTTTATTCAATTGACAAAAGTGCCAAAAAGGTGTCCAGTGTTTTTACTCACCAAATAATCTGTATTCTGTAAATGTACATATATTTTGTCGATGGAGCAAGTTGGGATGGATGAATTGAAGGCAAAATATATAACTCTGTACATTCCCAATATATGCCTCCATGCCAGTGGTTTCTTTGCACTTACAGTAGGCTACTTACTAATGCTGTTTGCACTGCTGCTCCACATACCGTGACAGACATTTTCTTTTTCACCTGTCACTCACAAAACTCTGAATGGTCCCTTTGGACTTTGAGCCAGAGAATTCTGTTTCCATTTTCAAAAAACTTTTGGCCTTTTTGTAGCCTCTGTCCCAAATTTTTTGGCATCTCTTGAAGCCATCAAAGTTTGTTGACATTTATAAAATTAGGAAGCACGGTGGCGCAGTGAGTAGCGCAATCACCTCCCAGCATGAAGGTTGCGCCCCGGCTGGATCAGTTGGCATTTCTGTGTGGAGTTTGCATGTTCTCCCCGTGTTCGATTGGGTTTCCTCCAGGTGCCTCCCCTACAAGTCCAAAAACATGTGGTACAGGTGAATTGGGTGAGCTAAAATAGTCAGTAGTGAATGAGAGTGTATAGATGTTTCCCAGTGATGGGTTCCTCTGCCTAAAACATATGCTGGATAAGTTGCCGGTTCATTCCACTGTGGCGACCCCAGATTAATAAAACGACTTAGCCAAAAATAAAATGAATTAATTAATTCATTTATTCATTCATACAATAAATGTAAGTTTGCCAGTGAAAACACTGGAAATATTTTCTTTTTTTTAAATAAAGGCATCATATTTATAAATTAGTTATTAAAATATCCTAAAATCACTAGTTAACAGTGTTATGTATTTTGCTGACTTATGTATTTACATTATCCCAAATGTTTCGATTAATGTTCAAATCCAGAGAAATAAGCAGTTTTAACTAGTGAGACGGAGAGTGTCTTAATTTTTATATTCTAATGATGTCACACACCCTCAAATCTGGTTTTATATAAATATAGCAAAACACCAAAAACACTTCAATATGTTGTGCATTTTTTAGACTGCACAGAGCAGCATTATAACAGAACCATAAACTGTATTTAGTTTGATAAAACATCACTGACTCTTCTACCCGTGATCAAAAGCAGAAGAACCAGAAGCAGTGGACTATGGCACAATATAAGCTCTGCTGCTTTTATGTTACGTCACATTCATCTCTCGTCAGCAATTGCTTCAATTCTCTCATTTTGGTTAGACAGCTTTTAGCCTTACTCTTCTTCACACTACCATGGCAATAAGTTTTGAATACTTTAGCTCATCCATGAACATGATTTCATCAGAAGGATGTAATGAAGACAACAACTCCCATGATTCCATACTCAGTCATGGAGTCATCAAACTAAACCTTTGTTTGTTGCGAATACGCACTCTCTATTGGGCGAAAATTATACAATGTGCCTTTAAATAAAACTTAAAGACAGTTAACAAAGATTATTCATTCATTCATTTTCCTTCGGCTTAGACTCTTTATTCATCAGGGGTTACCACAGTGGAACGAACCGCCAGCTTATCCAGCATGTTTTATGTTGTCTTTGGACTGTGGGGAAAACCGGAGCACCCAGTGGAAACCCACGCAAACACAGGGAGAACATGCAAACTCCACACAGAAATGCCAACTGACCCTGCTGGGACTCGAACCAGTGACCTTCTTGCTGTGAGGCAACAGTGTTAAACACTGAGCCACCGTGTCACCCACAAAAATAACTGATTTTCAATATTGTAATAAATGAAGAACACAAAGTGGTTGAATAAATGGATGCATTCAGGCGAATCAGAATCTGACTGCTCCTCTCCTCTGTTTTAGGGATGCCTAACAACTTCATTTACGCAGCTGCAAACACAAACACTCAAACAGAGATGGAGAGAACGGATGAGATGGAGACGGATGAAGAGCTGGAGAGGAAAGGAGGACGGGTGGCGAGACTGGCCAGCTCACAGGTCACTGCTCCAGATTCAGACCTATGCATGTCCTTTTGGTATCACTTCACTGAGAAGCACGCGGGAACGCTGAACATTAAGCAGAAGGTCGAGCATGAACAGGTGGATGAGGAACGAGAGATTCTGATCCGCTTGCTGAACGGCCAGACCAAAAGCAGATGGAGGGAAGGAAGAGTTCTGCTTCCCAGCGCAGACACACCGTACCAGGTACTGACTCTGATTTATGTGTCAAATCTCATGATTTAAACATAATACTCAAGATTAAAGTCTACTTAGAATGCACAGCCTGTTAAAGTCTGCATGAACTTGCAGCTGCGATCATTTCTTTTTCACATTGTGATGCAGTTCCTAGAGAAACAGAATATTAAATGAGAAAACAGTGGGCGTGGCTTATTTACTATTGCGATGTGATTGGATGTAGTAAAGTTGGCATTTCATTCAGAAAGATCTGGAAAATGGTTTTGGGAGATTTATTACAACCTAACAGACACCTCCTCCTTGCCATATCTGTTTGTAGACAGTTGGAGGGGTGTGGTTATGTAAGCCACACCCAATTCCTCAGACAGATGTAGTTCGAGAATTTAACTGAAAACAGAAGGAAGTGCATTTTTAAATTAAAGATTAAAAAGGCAAACTACACTCACCGGCCACTTTATTAGGTACACCTAACTAGTACCAGGTTGGACCCCCTTTTACCTTAAGAACTTTCTTAATCCTTTGTGGCATAGATTCAGTAAGGTACTGGAAATGTTCCTCTGAAATTTTGGATTATATTGACATGATAGCATCAAACAATTGCTACAGATTTTCACAGCCCCAAAATCAGCCGATGCATATACAGTACATGCAGACTGTTCTGGTGATGAATTTACATCCCTGGGACTGTATGTGTACCCTCAATGCTTAAAAACTGGGATTTACTTTGAGGGTAATGTTCTTGTGTGTGTTAGGTGATCATTGAGGCTCAAGTGAATCCTACACACTCTGGCTACATCTCCCTGGATGACATAAAGATATTGGAAGTGAATCCTGAAGATTGCAAAGGTATGACTATATGACTAAAAACTAGCATTCTATACATTAATAATCAGTTGTAAATAATAGTCAATGAATCATAATTGGATCACAGCAGTAATCACCCACTCTCTGTTAGCCTTATAAGGTTATTCCAATCCAAAAATGAACAGTTTTGTCATGTTTACTCATCGTCAACGTTCAATCGTCTTTTATGTTCTAAAGCAGAGATGCCTAAACTAGGGCCCGCAGGCCAAAGTTGGCCCATGGTAACCTTTGATTTGGCCCGCCAAACATTCAGAGAAGAGATGGACGAATGATGGGGAAGGTTAGGGCGAATCCCTCAAACAGAGATCGTCATTCCTAAATTTACAAAACCTTTTTTGTTTGTTTAATTGTTGAGCTACAAAAAAAAATGAACTAAATGTTTCAATTAAATGTGAATTCATGAGATTTTTTTAAAGGGTCATGAAACATAAAAACACTTTTTTTTAATAGATGTTGACAGATATATGTCTGTATGTGTGGCACGTTGCTAAAAAAAAAAAAAAACCTATTAGGACACATATATTTTACTATTAAGAAAAAATGTTTTTTTTTTTTGTAAATAAAAAAAAACTCCATTGTGTTATAAATGAGATTGTTTATGCTTTTTTTGTAAGTACAACATTACAAAAAAGCCAAATTTGTATATATAATTATTAATACTATAAAATTTTTAAATATTATTAAATTACGAATTATCGTGGCATTTTTAATGTAAGACAGTTTGGTATATTTAGCTTTGGCTCACTGTCCTCAATAATGTTTGGTTTTTGGCCCTTCATAAGAAAAAGAGTGGGCAACCCTGTTCTAAAGGGACAAAACACAGTAAAAGTTTATAAAATCATGAAGATGGGGGGGGGGGGGTCGATGGCTAAATTACTATTTTTGGACCTTTACCTTATTTAATGAGCTTGGAGATTAATCGCACAACACATATATACAAAACATTTCTGAAATCATTTTTTTTACCTCCAGAATAACCATATTAGTATAGTCTACTGTATATGCCGGAGTTTCTCTCTTTGATTAAGTGTGTGTGTTTGTGTTTTAGATCCAGAGAATACAGAAGATGATGAAGATGAAGTTGAGGAAATCGGTAAGGGAACAAAAACACATTATATTGTGGAAACTTTATAAGACTTCATTTACTTGACAAACTAAATTTGAGGTTTGAACTTTTTATAGAATAAATTTAAAGCAAAATGTGTTTGACCAGTATATTTGAATCCAAAAAACTGCTTATGACAAAAATGTACTAATTGACCGTATACAATCTGTATACAGCTGGGATTTTTTTTTTTTGGAGTTTGTGCTGTGATAAAAAATCATTTGAGAAACCGATTCTGCATCAATTCAGAGATTTTGAAAAAAAATGCATCATTATTCTCTCGTTATATCATCTTTTACCAGCAGATGATACTGTATGCTTTACAAACAAAATACCACTGGAACCTAAAATAATCATTAATTAAGCTTTCAGGATATTGATCATTTTTATTTATGATGTGCTGTTTTTAAACTCAAAGCGCTACAAGATATACAAGTAAAAATGCAACCCAAGACAGAATTACAAGCTTACATAAAATCCCAGTAACAAACCAAAAGTCACACCACAATAATCATTCATTCATTCATTCATTCATTCATTTTCTTTTCAGCTTAGTCCCTTTATTAATCAGGGGTCGCCACAGCGGAATGAACCACCAACTTATTCAGCACATGTTTTACGCAGCGGATACCCTTCCATTTGCAACCCAGTACTGGGAAACATCCATACACACTCATACACTACAACCAATTTAGTTTAATCAATTCACCTATACCGCATGTCTTTGGATTGTGGGGGAAGCCAGAGCACCCGGAGGAACATGCAAACTCCACACAGAAATGCCTACTGACCCAGCCAGGACTCAAACTAGTGACCTACTTGTTGTGAGGCGACAGTGCTGACTGCTGAGCCACCATGTCGCCCTTCGTAATAATCAATAAAACAATAAATAAGCAAAAGATTTCAAATTGCATAAAAGTGATAGTGACTTTATTAAAAGGTTTAAGTGAACTGCTAGAGTTCGTAGTGTTCATAAGCTGTGTTCACATTAATCTTGTGACATAAAAAGCACTTTACATCATGACTAATTAAATGAATGTTGTCATTATCATGAGTGCTTGAGTGTACAGTTAAAAACTAGCAAGAGCGCCATCTGCTGCTAAAAACAAGACATTCTAAAGAGTATCGAGGGCTGTTTCTCAATATGCGTTCTTCAGCATTCTTGCGTCCTCGTGTTCTCGTGTAACATCATCATCAACAAGTTCAGTTCCAATACTCTGCAAGAATGGAGGAAAGTTCTGATGTGTTCTTGATATCGAGGGCGCAGACTTGAGTGCAAAACTCACTCGCGAAGTCCAAGAAGTCATTGCGGCCGATTAAAGGAGGTGGGAAGGGCAGAATTTAATATACATTTATTATTACAGTTCAGAGATGTAACTTATTTGTCTCAGGGATATAAATAAATGTAAATAGAGAAATAAATTATTTGTCGATTTATAGAAAAATCTGTTTTGTTTGTATTGTGCAACATATATTTTAATATATGTTAACAATATAAACAATAAACAATAAGTCATTGTATGAATGCTGTAATGTTTAAATCATTTTCCATTGAAAGTGCAGAAGAACACAGCATCTCATTTCTTAGGATGCGTTCTCTCTATTTGCAGTCTCCCAAGATCGTTCTTCCGAGGTAACTTGGAAAGACTGGTCTCCACAAGAACGCAAGTCCATTCTCAGCGCTCATGAAATTGCGAAACAGCCAAGTACCTTAAAAGCTAGTCATTTCACTCAGCAGCTATCTTTTAAATGCCTCTCGGTTAGTATGCTCAGGCATTCTGTCTGAATGGGGAAACATCAAATTCTACAAAACTGTTTGCCAAGCTGACGATCACATTACATATTCAGAAATCATCAATGAGGTTAAACAACAACCGTCTTATAAGTTTTGTTTCTAAATGTCTGAATCAAACAAAATCTGCATATTTTCAGGTTATCCGAGCTAATGCGCATGCGCACTTGAAAAGTATGAGATCACGACACCAACCTCATGTATGGCCGTTCTACACATTAGCCCCTTTCACACAGTGATACCGGTAAATTTCTGGAAAATTTCCGGAACGACTTTACCGGTATATTCAAAAAAGCGCTGTTCACACAGGCGAGGACGTTACGGAAATTTTCCGGAAAAGAGCATTCACACATCCATTCCAAAATACCGGTAAATTCTGACATCATTCACCACAAATGAGCTTTAAACGGCTGCGCTTGTATTTGTAAACATTTGACTAAATTACAAACTCTGTGGATGATCAATATTGTGAACAACTTTCGCAGGATCACTTTCTCATGTCGAGATGTTCATAATATGTGCGTGCTCACAGGCTGTTTTAAAGGCACATGCAAACCTTAAAGGTAAACAAACAACGGCTTATCATAAGCATCTCATCGATGATTATTTACACAGTTGGCATTAAGAAGAACAGATAAACTTGATCTGACTAACTTCTAGCAGCTAAATGTGTCTGGAAAAATATTCAAAGGTTTTTATTCTCACAAACCGTGCGGACGTAAATGCGTCTGACTGTTGTGATTGGCTAAAGCAGACGTCTCACGTCAGCACGTTCTAGACGTGCACGCGCTTATTACAGTAATCTTCCTTCTGCATTCACACAGCGCAGCATTCCGGCAAATTGCCGGTAATGTTACAACTTCTCTTTCCGGAAAATAGCCAGAACGAATTTACCGGTATTTTCAAAAAGGGCCTGTTCACACATACAACCTTTCCGGAAAATTGCCGGTAATTTTCCGGAAAGGTCTGTACGTGTGAAAGGGGCTATTATCATCCTCTAGATCGGGGTGCCCAAACTTTTTCGTATGAAGGGCCAAAAACCAAATATCATTGAGAGCCATGGGCTGAAAATAAATATACCAAACTATATTACATTAAAGTTGCCATGGGTAATTTCCTAATTTATTTAATAAGATTTAAAAATAAACAGAAAACATTACTTTAAATTGTATGAAGTAATGCTGTATACCTTTTTAAATACAATAAAAACATAAGCAATCAGATTAATAACAGTGGAATTTAACGCTGAATACACAATGCCTTTGCCTTGATTTGATTTGCTCTCCAAATTCAGGTGACAGCATGTACATTTTAACAAAATCTGATTAATTTACACCATTTAATTGAAACATTTCATTTCAGTTAGCTTTTAAAAATAAAACAAACAAAGAGTTGCATTAAATTTGAATTGACAATCTTGAAACATCCCCATCATTCTCCCTCTCTTCTCAGATAGGATGGCAGGCCAAATCAAAGGTTACCATGGGCCAACTTGGTCCGCGGTCCCTAGTTTAGGCATTACTGCTGTAGATAATAATCATCGGATCGCGCTGGTCTTCGGAAGTAATTCGCAACTTGGTCTTGATGGTGAATCCCCTCCAGAAATGACAGCGATTTTGTTTACAAGCTTGTGGGCGTTTGAGTAGTTGTTGTCATGCGCATTTGACAGGATGGACTATACCTCACGTTCGTTCATACAGATTACAAAACCAAAAAACTTCAAGTTTTCTAGTTTAGCAGTGTAGTGTACTTTCATTTAAAAGTAGAGATTTTAAGCTTTATGTGGATATATTTCTTATGTCTCTGAAGCAAGTATTCACTGAGATTCTAGTGTGTTTGTTAGTCGTAAAAGAACACATCTGGTCCGAGCTTCTCCCCCAAGAAACGTCAGTCTATAGTGATTGCTGATTGGCTCCTGTACTAGTAGACGGGGCTTCATCCGCCATATTACCTGTTACACTTTTCCCAATAAAAAGCTATACGAGTGACATGTCTTTGCGTTGTATAGTCTACGAGAGAATAGCGATGGATTTTGAAAGCCTCACAATTGATGCAGAATCCAATTGTGGAAAATTACATGATTTGCTCAGATCCTGCTTTCTCCCTCTCTCTAGTGAACTGTGAGGGCACTGACAACACCATGTGGAGTTTTGGACGCGGCTCCATGTTAAAGAGCCTGGACCCCATCCTGATCACCATCATCGTGATGAGCGCAGTGGGAGTCCTGCTGGGCGCCGTGTGCGGGGTACTTTTCTACTGCGCCTGCGCTCACACCACCAACAGAAACCTCTCCGCCCTGGAGAACTACAACTTTGAGCTGGTCGACGGAGTCAAGCTAAAGAAAGAAAAACTCAGCGCACAGAAATCGTACACAGAAGCATGAGGACTACCAGACCAACAGGAAACATTTGTTAGAGGAACGTTTCTAGATTGCTGTCGTAACGTCTCTCAAGGTCAAGACTGAGCGGTTTTCTCAGGACGTGCAGTAAGAGGAACTGACCTCTAGAGGGTGCCGTGTATAGATTGTACAGCCAGACGATGATTGTTTTTCTTGTTTGTTCATTTGTACATTTGTTGCTGGTGATGAGACCAAGACGAAACAAAAACAGTTGGATTTTTTTAGTTGAATTCTTCAAGCCCCTTTCGCAGAGCTGTACGCCACTGGATTTTCAGTGTTCTAGTGCTTGTTTATGTTTGGAGATGTGTTTGTTAAGTTGGTAACTCACACTTCATCCCAATGGTGCCTTTAAACGTGTTTTTGTTGCCTTTTCACACATTTGAGCACAAACTGTTGATAGACGTGGGCCAATGCTGAGCAGAGGTCGATGCTTTTCTCACTTGAACTAGTTAACCTTGGATTACTCTATATACCCTGGGTAAACGTAATCCAGGGGGCTGTACAATGAAGCCAGATTAGCTAGTTAGTTATGTTGCAGTTTATTTGCACCAACTCAGGGTTTTAGCTAAAATACCATGGCAAGAATGATAAAGTTGAGCTGCCTTTATGTTACCTAAAACTCAAGATAGGTGCAAACTAAACTGAAACTTAACTGGCTAGTCGGCTAATCCAGGTTCGTGGTACAGGCCCCTGGGTCATCTCTCTTTGCGCTGCTTATAATTTACCCAGAGTTAACTACTAATCCTGGTTATTCAAGCACTGAGGTTTCACACTGTACAATCCTTAACCCTGGGTTAACCTCATTTAATCGAGTCAGTAGCTATGTTTCCATTCACTTAATTTTATGCTAATTTTTGATAAGAACATAAAAACAGTTGATGGAAATGCCAAGATGCGCTTAAATTTTGAAAATGCGCATAACAGAGTAGGATAAACTTTTTATTCGATAAGAAAAGATGCACATAAACTACGATGAAAACACTTTTACTGAACAAATTCCATTATGTGCATTAAAAAACGTCATGTGATTTTGTTATAAGAGATCATGTGATGATAAAAATGTGTGTGAATGGAAAAAACCAACAGGCTGAGAACATTGTAAAACATCTAAAAATTGTTGTTTTGGTCATTATAAAATGCTTTAACCATTTCTGTATTAGTGTCATTATATTATTAATGAACTCCAGAATTGTCAAGAGCGTCTGCGTTCTGCGTCTCACGCCTTTGAACACCACCATGTGTTCATTGCGTATTGGTGTTTGTCTTCTGATGCGCAAGTAATTTATTAAATAAAGAAAAGATTCAAGAAGCTTCTCCTACCGCAGTAAATTCCATTTTTGTCTTTTGATATTTGGCACCAGTTAATCAGGAAGTGACAATTTTGTTTTCTTCGACTCGTTGGATGGAAACGCTGCTTTATTCTCAAATATTTTATGTGATATTCCAGTTTTGCACTTAAACTTAATTTGCATCTTTGGATGGAAACATAGCTAGTGCTACTGATTGGACAAACACTGCATGCGACATGTTTGCAAAAGGCTCTGGCTTTGTGCATCTTCATATTCATATTGCAAACTGATAAAGTTAAAAGTTAAATGGTCTCTTTATCACTCCAAATGATAAATTTTCCTCCACAATTTGGCATCATCCTTTGCTTCAAATGCTAAAACAATGGAATGTTTCTGTCAGAACAGTTAAATGCATGTGAATATGATGCACATGATTGGCTGTTGGTTTCTAAGCAGCTAAACGTGACATTGAAACAGCGTTTTTCATTAAACATATTTGAAGTCACAACACAAAAGGGAGTAGAGAGAGGGGAAGGATCAGCAAAGGACCTCAAGCCGGGAATCGAACTCGGGTCGCTGTGAGCACGTCTGCGCTATATGTCAGTGCACAGTACCAATAGGCTATTGGTGCTGACCCATCCATCTATTTTTGTGTGCATTTTGGATATCCGCACAAAAAACGCCAACATGCGCATCAAATTTGAAAATGTGCATAAAGTTAAATGGCAGAACTGTTGAATGCATGTGAATATGATGCACGTGGTTAGCTGTTAGTTTCTAAGCAGCTAACCGTAACATTGTAACAGCATTTTTCATTGCACACATTTGACGTCACAACACAAAAGGGATTTGTGGAGCAGGGTTTGTAACGTCCTGTAAAAAAAACCCAGGGTTAAAAACAGTGTTTAGAACAGCAATAACCCAGAATTAAAAGTGTGAAAAGCCTTAAAGATAAATCTAATTGAGTGCTGCAGGGATGACTGATTTTATTGGCCAAAACTTGGAAATGGGTTAGCGTTTTAGTACTTAAAAACACATGACCTCTGTGTACAAAAATGTCAAATATGGAGCAATCGCTCGCTTTTATCAACGAGTAATCATCTGGTTTTATCCTGCCCCTTTTTGCAGCTCCGTACGACAGAATTTTGCAAACACAAACTCTAGTGTGACCACGGCATTAGTATGTTGGAGTTGGGTTGGAACTAAACTGTGCAGGACTGCGACCCTCCGGGAACTGAGTTTGACACACCTGTCTTAAAGGGACAGTTCACACAAAATGGAAATTCTGTTAATAATTACTCACCCTCATGTGGTTCCAGACCCATACGACCATCTATACGGTTAAACCTCAAGTGAAATATGTACTGTTTTGGCAGTGTTCTTGGTTCCTAACTGAACTTTTAATGTTTGCCCTTGCTGTCCTCCTCTCAGGAAGGTCAGAGAGCTCCCTTACTTCATCCAAAACTTCTTAAAGGAATTGTTTGCCCAAAACGTAAAATTCTTTCATCGCTTACTTACGCTTAACTTGTCATAAACCTGTTTTGGTTGATTTTAAAAGAAGATATTTTGAAAACCAGTGACCGTTGACTTACATAATATGTGTTTTTCCAACTATGAAAGTCAATACCAGTTTCTAACATTATTGAAAATGACTTGTTATTGTTTACAACAGAAAAAAAGAGCATCGTAAAGGTTTTTAAACCTCTTGAGGGCAAGTAAATAGTGAGTATATTTTCATTTTTGGGTGAACTATCACTTTAATTTGTGTTCTAAAGATAAACAAAGGTCTTATGGGTTTGGAATGCCATGTGGGTGAGATATTCATGACAGAATTGTCATTTTGGGGTGAATTAACTCTTTAAACGCACACGACTGTCATCTGTTTTTTTTTTTCTTTCTTCCTACAATTGTATTTAGGTTTTTCTAAGTTGCTTTATTATTTGAAGAGGAACAAAACATTAGTTGGTCACAGAGTTTATTTCTTGCAATACTCCTAAAGCTAACTTCTGGTTCAGCCAGTAAATATCCATCATCCCTGCAGCTCTCTATAGATCTGGACAGGTCGGATGTACACATGACAATGTTAAGTAGTTAGAAACAGAATCTTACCACTTTATTTGATCCATCCTCTGTATTATGTCAAGAAACATGTCAGAAGACATTTCAGCTGCCCATCTGTAAAACTTGTGTTGTGTCGAGTGACATCCTACTTCAGAATGGCATCACAACGTCTGCGGGCCATCTGTGAAATTAGTGTTTTCCAGAACAATCAGGAGACTCACTCTGGGAACGCCTGGGAATGGAAGCGGAGACAAAGCAAATGAAGCGTCTAAGAGCGCTAATGAACAAGCTTCTCCCCAAGGAAATGCATTACATTTGAAGGATGCAAAAGGCACAAACTGATCTGTGCTGTATAGCATTGGCAGGACGACCTAAGAAAGAGTGAACGCAAGTGCTGACAAAGGCATCATGGTCTGTTTCACACTTCAGAATTGCAGTTTGTTTTTCAGCCGCTGGAAATGGAGATGCCAGAAACTGTTCTCCCACTTAAATGAACCAACGTATGTCATTTTGCACTGAGAATTATATTTAATGAAAGATTTAGATAGTAATAAAAGTGTTAACTACTTTAAATTGTAAGAGAAGTCCAACTGTCGGTGTAACAGCTCCCTTTTTTTAACGCTATTTAAAACGAAATGGTATTTTTCTTAATTGTTATAGTTGTGACGCTCGTCTGAGAGATTATCGCAAACAAAAAATATTTCAGTTTCAATTTTTAGATGTTATGAAGTTCAGTCTGTCTGGTGGCTGTTTTGTATTCACATTGCTGTGATGAAAAGACTGAAGACTAATGTCCCATCTGCATCAACTAATTCAACCAATCAGCGATGCGCTAACAAATTTGACCAATCCGATTCATGAGTTTCTCAATAACATTCCAAAGAGTGAAGTTAAGAGTGAAGTTAATAAAGTTTTTATAAAGATTTTGTTGGAAATAACTGTTCTTAAGTGTCTTTATATAGGGAAACTGTTATTTGTTTTTGAATATTTATTGCTCTTACTTATAGCTTAGATATAGCCAGATACTTATAGCTCCCTAACTCCACATTAATAACAGCATGTCAAAAACCTTGGCTACAAAAATATATATAAATAATTTATAATAGTGATATTTTGAACATATTAAGCAAACTGCTGTGATATTAACCGGGAGTAGCTGCAATATTCCCCAAATGATTTATTTATTAGTAGTTAATTGTTCAATCTAGCAATAAACAAAATACAACTTATTAATTTTCATTCATTATTCATTTCACTTCGGCTTAGTCCCTTATTTAGCAGGGGTCGCCACAGCGGAATGAACCTCCAACTATTCTGGCATATGTCACTGTGCCACTTAATTAATTTTGAAATGAACTTTTGTTTGTGTATTTTCAACATTTACTAATATATTATTAACTTAAAAAGTTGTATTGATTATAGTATTTATTATATCTGAGTGACATGAACTAACAGTAAAGTGCAAACCTCTGGTATTAACTAACATTAACTACTGGGACCTTATTGAAAGTGTGATCAGAACACCTAGCTTTACCTCCCACAGTTCCGTTTTTACAATGAAAGAAGCTATTTAACATTTTATATAGGACAATCTGCCCTCAGTTAGAGTTCATCATTCAGTTAATTTATATGTTCAAGACATGACATTCATAAAGGGATAGTTCACCCAAAAACAAAAATTTGCTGTTAATTTACCCCGGGGTGACCTTGTTCTTTAGCTCAAAGATGGTTTTTTTTTTTGCTGAAACCATGGTGCTTGGTTATTTATTGTCAATGAGTCAAAAAATTTAAGCAAAACATTACTCGTGACTGTAGTCTTGACAACACAGTGATGAATTGTTAACAGAATAAGTTTGTGCACGAAACTAAATATTGTACTGCTGGAAAAAGTGATTATTTGAATCAACTGTCCCCGTTATGTTCATTGAAGTCCAAAATTATTTATACCGGGCTTTACTATGTCTAACAGTGTTTGTAAACTTGTTGACGCTCTTAACTTGTTTACACTCCTACTGCCTTTGCTTAACGCATGCTTGCATAAATGTAACATTGTAAACAAAAACTAAAAAATCATGATATCAATAATAACTTTATTAATTTAAAGCTAAAATTAACATTTACAGTGTGCAGCATTCCTATGTATTAAATTAAATCATTCATGGCCTTTGGAAGCCATTACAGTAAAGCATTTTCCATCCCAAAATATAAATTGTCTTGCATTTGCCATGATTCTCACACCATTCAAGGTGGTTATATTTTTTTACGGAGCCTAAGGGAAACCCCTGCTGATGGGTCCTAGAATATTTTGGGAACATGCTGTACGTGTGTGGTTCTGGGCAAAAATCATTTTACTTTTTTAAATAAGATGACATTAACCACGCTTTTCATATGTTGCTAGACTCCCGGGAAAACGGCAGTATTGGCATGTATGGTGGCGACCGAAAAGAAAATGAATGAATGAATGAACGTTTGTGGTTCCGGCCTAACTTGTTACCTTCTATAACGGCCGTACATCGTCTCGTGCCAACAACAGCCTAGCAACATATGAAAAGCGTGGTTAACTTCGTCTTATTTTAAAAAGTAAAATGATTTTTTTTAAATAAACTGACCCTGAAACAGCTGTGAGGGTCTCCAAAATCAAACAGAAATGCAGCAGTCATGTTATTTCATTTGTCTGCCACAAGATGGCGCTGCTATCATTTGAACAGGGCGGCTGTTCTTAATCATTTACACTAGAGGACATTTATTCCCCATTTCCAAACTAAATATCCCTTTCCAAGTTAATCCATAATAACACGCAGCTTTCTTCTAGTGAAACCGGCTCACATTAAAGCCTTCAGCGTAGCATTTATTTTGCTGACACAGGGAAGGCAGGCAGAATGTGTATTGTTTTTGTACTGCAATGTTGACGTTTGTTACGGGTTGTCGTGGTGTCGTCATGGTAACGCGTTTGCTTACATTTGAGGCAACTTGGGAGGGAACGTGATGTGGTTTCACGTTCAAACCGTTTCTTCAACACTTCTGCTTGCCAACCACAAAAGTGCATTTGTGTTTGCTGTCAATTTAAGTCATATCATAGTGTGTGTGACTACTGTGCCACTTCCTCAAAGATGCCGCGGATAAACCACACAACACAGAAAGAAAAGAATTCAGCTTATCTGACCTGTTGGGATATATATATATATATATATATATATATATATATATATATATATATATATATATATATATATATATATATATGATAGTTACGTTATTTTACGTTGAGATATATATATATATATATATATATATATATATATATATATATATATATATATATATATATATATATATATATATATATATATATATATATATATATAATTTCCCTGCGGAAAAACAGCTTAAACCAGCCAAAGCTGGTTGCTTGGTAGCTGAAAATGACCAGCTAAAACCATCTAGCAGGCTGGTTAAGCTGGTTTTAATTAGGTTAATTAACATTAATATATTGCTGACGTATTCTTCATCCTGTTGAATATAAATATTCCTGTTTGAATATGCATCCGTCCTTCTTGGTCCCACCATGGGTACCTTGATTTCAAAGTCACATCCAAAACACGGCACAAATGCAAATCAATGTCAACTCAAAACCTTGACATCCATTTGACATGTACACATTGATGTCCTTTTGACCACAAAAAAAATATCCATACAAAAAGTATTAAATCCTAAAAGCTAAAAGTTAGCTGCAAATTTACACAGATTTTTTTACATTTTATGTAAAATCGACTTACATTTATTTAAATCGATTTACATGTTTTATGTGTATGTTTACATGTTTTATCAAGGTTTCTGCTGGGTTAGTTTTTGCAGTTTTAATTTGTAATCATTTTAGGTGTGTTTATGCAAACCCCGGATTTGGAATTATTATATTTCACCCTCATTTCTTTTCCTGAATTTATTTAGTAATTACACTCAGGGCCTTCGGGACAAAAATGACCCACTGATTAAAAATGCAATATTTCATCTGTAATTTTCACTTAGGCTTCCATTTTACTGGGAGGTTTTCAAAACTGTCACATTTTTACATTTAGTGTTGATTTTTTTTAAGTGTGACCTGCAGGGCAAATACACGTCCTTTTTCTGTTTTCTAGATTGGGGGCCAAATAAATAAAATCTGTCATTTTAATTATGCATGTATCGGTATGCATATGGGCGGAGCAGTGGCACAGTAGGTAGTGCTGTCGCCTCACAGCAAGAAGGTCGCTGGGTCGCTGGTTCGAGCCTTGGCTAGGTCAGTTGGCGTTTCTGTGTGGAGTTTGCATGTTCTCCCTGCGTTCGCGTGGGTCTAAGCCGACAAGAAAATTAATGAATGAATGGTATGGATATCCGACTTGGTTTTGCACAGTATACAGAGAAACTGTTTGTGTGTGAGCACAAAAAATTATCACACATCAATATAGTTTCTCATCAAATAACAGCTGCTTAGCCTTTACCATAGACTGTTGATTTTATAGTGTGTTTTTTTTTTTTGGAAAAACGGTGTCATTCTGTAAACATACTGTAATTAAAAAGGTTAAATTACAGGTTTTAGTATTTATCATCAGGACTGATGCTGTTGAAGACATCCATCCAAAAAAAGTATATAATATTTTTATTTAGATTTTTTACATGCAAATTTTTGTCCACTATAGACATGTGCATATTTTTATTGACACACAAGAGTTAAAGAGTTGCAGTCAGCTTTGATGATACACTGGGTGAGCTGGGATATGATTTCATTCCAGTTACCCTTCATCACGGTCCATCAGAAACACTGACTCATATGGCTGACATATTTCTTTCCACAAACAGTCCAACTCAAACAGTACGCCATCATTTCTATCCATAGAACGACTGTCATCTCTTCTCCTCTCCTCTACAGTCCTTATCCTTATTTTCCACTCCTTCTCTCCTGCCTCTCCCTCTTTCTGAGGAATGTCCTAAATCTGAACTGCCTCGCCAGTCAAGCCAGATGCAGTCCAGTCATTCCATTGCTATTTTTAGAGGGTCGGCAGCCTTCCTGCCAAAGATCATTTAAGAAAGAGACTACAATGCAAAGTTGCTCAGGAAGATAACCTTTGTAGCAAAGAAATGTACATGATATTAATTTATCAACATTACAAATGAAATCATTATAAATGCTGTTTAAAAGTTGAAAAGAAAATGTAGGGTTTTAAAGGTTTCTGAATACTCCATTTATTTATTAAAAATAAAAAGCAATAAACAGCAATGTTGTGGGATATTATTTAAATTTAAAACAACTTGAGTATTTAAAGATGTAATTTATTCCTGAGATCTTGATTTTTCAGCAGCCATTTCTCCAGCCTTTAGCATCACAAAAAAACATTTCTAACTATAATCACCGTTTTCATGTATTTTTATGTTTGAATATTGTAAACTCTTCTATTACCAGCAAACAATTTTGTGTTTCATAGACATCTAATCGACATCTAAACGTAGACAGCTTGGCTAACACAAGGCTAAACTTGGACTGTCAGTGAAAATCTAATAAACATCTAAGAATAGCCAAAAACTAGACTAGTCGTCAAATAGACAGATTACACAGACTTTTTTTATATGTGTAGTCATTCTTTTCTGACACTTAGATGACCAGTCGATTTTTGGCCTATTTTTAGACATCTATTAGATTTTCACTGACAGCCCAAATTTAGTCTTGTTTTACCCAAGGTGACAATGTTTAGACGTCTATTAGACATCTGTTAGACATCTTTTGAAAACAAAAAACAAAAAATGTTCGCTGGGTGATGTTACAGGTTTAGAAGTTAAAATATTTATTATTTTCCACACCAAAAAAATTAAGAAAATTATATAAGCAATAATAATAATAATAAACTTTATTATTAATTGAGCCCCAATAATAATTGGTCACATAAAGAGCAGTAAATCAGCTCTACAATAAATTCTGAAAGGTTATGTGGCAGTGAAGACTGAAGTAAGCATACTTCAGCTTTGAATCGCTGGTAAATTTACATTTTAAAATATTGTAATAAAAAAAATTATAAACATTTAAATTAAGGATGGTTTTTAGTTATTATTAAAATGTCAGTTTCACATAAGGGACAAATAGAGAAGGGTGATGTAAAGTTTGTCTGTGAACTAAACAGGAAATGTATGTATGAGATTATTTTCACACCTTCCACAGGCTGTTTGTGTGCAAACGCAGGCATTTCCCACTGCAGATTCAGGGTTATTTTAGGGCCATTAGATCTCATGGTGTCTCTGTTCAGAGTACAAGTGATTCAGTTGATGTGTGTAAATTCAGCTTTAGTTGTTTGTGATTAAGAAAAGAATCTAGACTGTTATATAAACTTGTCATTTCCTCAGTAAAAGTTCTTATCTTATTTTTTGCTTATAAGCTATATAGTCAAGGTGAGTAATGAAAGTTAATCAGTCACACAACGGAAACTATCCAGACTCGCTCGCTCTGACTGATCTCGGACCAGCAGTAAAACTGAGCTGAACTAGATTTGCACATAAAAGTAAACAAAGAAGCCCTCTGTCTTTGAAACCTCGAGCCTATCAACTAGTAGAATCAAGACCCTGCATTATGATATATGAGTACTATCTCATCTGATTAAAAAGGAAAATCTATAAATGGGACTCATGTGTTGAGAGAGAAAACTTTTGAGTGTTTTTCTTGTTTGCTTGTATCCTTTCGCAGCTTATTTATGTGGGTTTTATGTATCGCTTGGTACATTTGTGGAAGCATTAATTAATCAAAAAGTAACTCGAAGTGAATAAATCTCTATTTTTGGACGAATCGTTGAAATGTTCAGATCCTTATCATTAAAATAGGGTCTTATTTTTGTAATTAGCACCATCCTAAAGCTTGTGATTATTCAACAAAGATGGTCCATTAGTTATTTAATGTATTTACTAACATAAACTAATAATGAACAATCTTAGACAGCATTTATTAATCCAACATTTACTATGGCATTATTAAAGATGCTTATTGTGCTTGTTAATATTAGTTAAAGCTATGATTATAACAGTGATTCATAAATGCTGTTAATTTTAAAGTATTGCCATTAATTTTACTCTCAAGATGAGAAAATGAAGCAAGAAATGTTTTTTTTTAGAATAAACATACATAATTCATATGTGATGGATTAGTTTGTTGGTTGTTGTGGTATAAAAAAAGAGGCAAATAGAAGGAAATTTGTTGATTACTGATTGTTTACTCCTTATTGTCAATTGTCTGATATGCAGAGCTTTCACAATGTAGAAGAGAATATAAATGGGCTATTTGTTGTTGTCATATATTAATAGTGTGTGTGTGTGTGTGTGTGCGCGCGTGCGTGCGTGCGTGTGGCAGGTTAGTGTAATTAGGCAAGTTATTGTATGACGGTTGTTTGTTCTGTAGACTATTGAAAAAATATAGCTTAAAGGGGCTAATAATTTTGTCTTTAAAACGTTTTTAAAAAAATAAAAACTGCTTTAATTCTAGCTGAAATAAAACAAATAAGACTTCCTCCAGAAGAAAAATATTATCAGACATACTGTGAAAATTTCCTTGCTCTGTTAAACATCATTTGGGAAAAATGTAAAAGATTAAAAAAATTCTAAGGGGGGCTGATAATTCTGATTTCAGCTGTTTATATGGGACATTCTACCAGAAACATACATTTTTACTCATTAAAAATGTGACAGGGCCTAAACTTACACTTGTTGTGCTCGAAAAATCCTACAAAGCAAGCATAATCATAGAATTTAATGATAAAACACTTTGGTCACTGTCAGCTTCTCAATCAAATGGTGTCACTTCCGAGTCTTTAAAGCTGTATTCTGTCAGTTAATAAAGAATAAAAACCTGAGAACCAAATTAATGACATATTCCTTTACAGAACAACTCCATCAGTATCAGTAACAAATCAACCGTCAGTAGAAATTATTGCAATAAAAAAACTTTTTATTTGCTGTATTTATGTTATTTCAGGGACAGATAATGTTCGTTTCTGGTAGAATGTCCCATGTTATGTTAAAACAAACTTTAATTTTGCATGTGACTAATTTTTGGCCTTAACATTAATTTTATATATAAATTATTTTAACACTACAGAGCCTTTGTAAAGTGATTCAAATCATTCGAATCAATTTGACGACTCATTTGAACCAAAACTTTTTGTTCGAATCGTTCGTCCTGTGAATTGGGTGTAACGTTATTTCCTGTGGGAGGAGGAAGGGTGAGGCTGTGCTGCAAACCCATCTCGCAGTTCACCGACCACACACACATTTTACACTCACACCCGGACTGGGGACACGCCGAGAAGGGCGAGCTGGACTCTCTGCCCTAGTTCAGCCATTTATTACCAGCATTATCCACTATTTGACTCTTTTATGCAAGAGAATCGAGCGTTTTTGTACTTTTCAACCAGCTGTTGATTCAAAGTGGACCACGGAAACAAAGCAGACACGGCAACCGGACTGCTGGACCAAACGCGACTTTCCCTGGCAAATGTGGTTTTATTTGTGATTTTCTTGGATGAATCACGCGTGTTAAGGTAAGGAGGATCAATTACCTATAGACTTTCGTGTCATATCTGTTTGCTGAATTGACTATTTTTAGGTAAACCAGTGATCATTAAAGGGTTTGATCTGGAAAAGTGGTTTAAGGTTAGGAACTTTGGGTGGGGATGTCCTGATCACTTCAAAGAACAGGCGCAGATCTGCTCATAACGTGATTCACAGACAGTGTCCCTCCAGGCTATGTGTTTCCCAGACCGCCTGTTATCTCGGATCTCTCTGTCGCGTCTTCTGTGTCCCCGACATCTGTTGTAATTCGTCTGTTCCAGGCCTCAGAGGGTCCGAGGGGGGCTGTGGTGTTTAACTGGCCCTTGAACAATGCTTTATTTGGAAGTTGCTTGAGTAAATATGCCTCTCTGGGAGGTGAAATGATGTAGCCGCGTTTTGTGTGACTCATGGTCCTGTTTGGGACGGGAAGCATTAGAGCACACTATGATGCGGTGGATGTGATGATGGTATTATTTTGTACAACAACGCTTTATATAGGAGAAGTTTGGGAATAGCACTGGACCAGGACTAAGTATAACTGCATTTTATCTGTGGTAAAGCGCCATGTGATGTGTTGGGAGTATCACAGACAACACCACACCAGTGTGAAATGCTCTAGAGCCAAGTTTACAAGCAAAGATCCCGCAGTGATCTGCATTAAAAACTCACATCCTACATATTCAGGTCACGTGACTGCGTGGAAGAATGTTGTAGTTTTTCTGCCGGATGTGTATTCAGTTATTTGTTTGCCCTTAAGTTTAAAGTAAATTAATAGTCTTTTTGTAAAGTTATGCACATGGTTACAGTCCTATTAGTGTTATAATAAAAGAAGATTTGATGTAGGCTACTGGTGTTTTTATTGGAATAACAGCAGGCCATTACAATGTAAATACAACAGATAAAAGTATAGTACAAACAATACAGAGATTACTTTATTGCCGTAAGCGATACATGACAGTTTAAAAGAAGTGTTTGAGCAATGTTTATTTCTATAGTGCTTTTACAACGTAGATTGTGTTAAAAGCAGCTTATCATAAAAGTTCTAGTAAACTGAAGCTGTGTCAGTCCGGCTTTCAGTGTTTGAGTTCGGTTTGGTGTGGTTTAATTTCACTGCTTAAAGTCTAACAATAGTATAGCAAAAAGGAAGAAAGTAATTATTGTATTGGTGTTATTGGTGAAGTTTGGCCCCCCTCGACGGGGCATCACGTAACAAGCTGGATGTTACCTTTGGTTGGAAACTTTTTGCTTGTTAATTAATAACTGGCTATATTAGAAACGGCGTTGGTGTGTGAAAGCTTTCATGGTGCAGTAGATTAGCAAACACTAAAACAAAAAATGACATACTCATGGATAGGCATGGGCTGGTATAAGTTTGTGATGGTATGATAACCTTGAATAAAAATATCACGGTTTCACAGTATTGTGATTACTGCTCTAAAATAATGTTTTAATTGTCTTAATTCAAACAACACACTTTTTCCACATTAAACCCAATATACAGTATTTCACTTAAGAATTTTTTATATTTTGTAGTTTGCAGTAAACCCACTTCTGCTGGGTCAATTATTTTACAATCACAGGTTTCTTTATAACACATAAAACAAAACCTCTACATATACCTTAGGAAAGGTATAACAACATTTATTGAGGTTATAAAACCTTGACTTTTTCAAACCGGTTATCGTCTCATGCCTACTCACGGATAACTAAAGTTGTAACTGTAATCAGGTGTGGAAGGAGAACTGAAAAATCAAACTCGTGTAAAACTACCATTACTTACACAAAAATGTAGTGCAAGTAGAGTAACAGTATCTGTTGTAAATATTATTCAAAGTATGAATAAAAAAGCCTTTTTAAAAATACTTTAGAGTAGTGAGTATTGAGTATCATGCTGTTAAAAGCTGATGCGTTTACATACAATTTGTGCAGGGATGTGTAGTAAACGTAACATTCTGTAGTGCATTTAGTGAATATTCAAGGACATTTAGCGATTTCAGTCATCATACGTACATCCACCGTTTTCTCATCAGTGACATGACATGTAGTCTAGAGAGTCTCTGGGTCATTGTGTGTAAAGATTTTGGACATCTTCTTGGACAATTTTAATACTCCAAAATGCATTGCTGCATTTATAAAGCACCCATGTGTTGAGATTGTTCGTATTGTGCGTTTTATGCAGACATACTTGCACTTTCCGCATCAAGCTGCTTTCGTGTTCTACTGTGCCGGCATTTAACCAATAGCATCTCTGCAACAAAGTGATGTCATGCCGCACGCGTTACTGTTTTTGTGTGAAGTCAAGAAAGGGGTCTAACTCTGTGCCATAACTATAGATGTGTTAAAAAAATAATGAGAATATATACATATGTTCGAGTCCTGATCGGGAGGTAATGTCCGAATCCAATCGAGTCTGTAACCACGAGATCAGACCCGATTTCCGATCACGTGATCGGATCTGTACATGGCTATCAGCAATAGTCACATTGCAAGATATACAATGTTGAGTTGTGAATATATATGACCAGAAACACATGAGTTTTGTGGAGACACTGCAGAATTGAACCACAATAGAGTGAAAGTTCATCATCTGCATGTGTTTTAAGTCCTATGTTAACATTATAAGAATTTAAAGCATTTTAGGAGAACGTAAAGAGCATTAATATAGTTTTTTTTTCATGATGAAGACAATGCAATGCTCTTTTACATTTGATAATTCAATTTCTGTACCCAAATAATGTTAGACACTGCCCAGAAAACCATGGAGCACTGTTTGTTGCACTTTAACTTTTGGTCCATTGTGTTTTTTTATGACTGTAGTACAAATCACAAACAAATACTGTAACAATTCACATATAATATGTTTATATTTTACTTCCATACAAATCATCCCAATCAATCTAAAGTCCTGCTCACACTGTGAGATTTTAGCCATAATTCTGTCATCTGAGACATATTTTGGAAATCCTAAAAGATTCCTAAAATGCTAGGCTCAAATCGGTGGTCTTTAATCGTTGGTTTTTCATGTTCACAGACAGCCATTGCGATCAGATTTTTTCTACTTTGAAGTTCAGAAACTTTCCATCAGTGTGACAACAGCTGCGATGAGCGTCAATCCAAGAACTAATAGGAGCGCCGAATTTGATGACTTGATTTTTGCGGCAGTCTGACATGCTACAATCATTCAATATTATAAAAAAATCACGCGGTGTGAGCCGGCCTTTAAGTAACGACTTTCCAAATAGAGCTGTTTAAGTCATGAGGTGAAATTGTATTTATATCGCAATGTATATTTCCGGGGTAAAATTATATATCGCAATGTCAAATCTTTGTCAAACGTCAAGCAGCCCTACTATAGTGTTGTGGTTAATGCTACCTTATATGATATGGATTTGTTTTGCTTACAAATAAAGATTTGATCTTCCAAATGTAGAAATAGCAGTTCCTTTGTACTATTTAGAAAGGACGCAATCAGAGGGAAATTTGAATTACTGTGAATTATCTTTGAGGAATATTAGTTTTAATTTTATTAAAGTCTTTCACACCCAGATTGATGTTTTAACTAGGAAAAAGTTTGGATATTTTTTTATTCAGTAGTCGAGGAGGTAAATTTTCTTATACAAAAAGAGACGGAATTAGGTTGTAAATGAATGTGAGAAATTTGTTTTATGCATATGCAAAAAAAAAAAAAAATCACAAAATGGCATATTATGGCAACTCCTGTGTGTTTGTGCATGTGTGTACATGTTTAATAATCTGTTATGAACAGGCAAGACATATAAAAAGGGGTCGGACTTGGATCTGAATAAAAATGTGGAACAGAATAAAGTGTTCATGAATTCATACAACATTTACGACTGTGTGATGCAGACTAAAAAGCATTCAATATTACAATATCATTCATTTATTAATTCATTATGATGCTTTAACTCAGGGGTGTCAAACTCAATTCCTGGAGGGCCGAAACCCTGCACAGTTTAGTTCCAACCCTGCTCCAATACACTTACCTGTAGGTTTCAAACAAGCCTGAAGGACTCAATTAGTTTGATCAGGCGTGTTTCATTAGGGTTGGAACTAAACTGTGCAGAGCTGCGGCCCTTTTGGAACTGAGTTTGACACCTGTGCTTTAACTGATACAAGTAAAATGTTCCAAATGTAATACAGATGGAATTTTTATAAAATATTTCATTGTTAATGGTTTGAAAAAAATACAGATCCATCTAGGGCTGCTATAAAAATCGTCTGTTTTCAAAATGCATAAGATTCATAAATGCATATTAATTCATTATTTAATAAATTAAAATGTCCTTACCAGATTGAGTGGAACACAGAATGTGTAAAACCCAAAAAGTTAAGGTAACTTAAACCATTTAAGGGAAACCGATTGAAACAAACAATTTAAGTACAAAAACAAATCCTAATGAGTTCTGTGAACTTAATCAAATTGAGTAAACGAAGCAATTAGAGCACAGTAAAACCCAATAAATGAAGAGACCTCAAACTAACCTACTACAGTAAAACCCAATAAATGAAGGCAACTCAAACCTGTTGAGGAAACCGATTGCTACAAACCATTTGAGGTAAAACAAAATAATTTATATGATGACTGTTAACTTAATTCAAGTTGAAGTAATGAGGTTTTTAATTAACTTCAAAACTCTTTTCAAATGAGTAGAATTAACTTTCAGTAAATTTTGAATTAACTCTACTCGTTTTATTTCATAAAGTTGACTGTTGGGTTTTACAGTGTAGGTATGTATACCTGGCCCGTCAGTACAATTAAACCTACGGTGGCAGTCTTAAAAGTCCTGCCATACTTTTTTGTATAGAAAGTATTGCACTCAAAAATAATCATGATATGGGGGAAACATTATCAGTCTGTTTTTCTGTTTCATTGTAACTTTTCCCTGTTATATGTCTAAATAAACAAGGTCTCATGTAAGCAATTGTGAATTTGATATAGTTTTTTGTGCATTATGAAGTTGAGTCTTGGGATTGAGCTGACTGTGTGATTCTGATATGTATTCTGAGCTCCAGACTGGCCCGTTGACTCACTTCCTGTCGTCCCCTCTCTTATGACACATTAACAATGAGTCGTCGGGATGGGGGCAGGGCAGTCAGACACTGAAAACAAATTTGTCACTGTGATCAGAAGAGTCCAGAGTGAGACTTTTCGAAGGGTGTGAAGAAAGATACTGCGTCTGCTGCTGTAGTAGTTTACTGGGAGGAAAAGGAAACTTGACTACAAGATAGTTTTAAGCTAAAGTGTGTGATTTCTGTAGCATGGGGATGGAGCCTCACTGCTACAGAAATCCTATAGGGCTGTGCCATTTGGGAAAAAATATGTAATTGTGTTTTTTTCTTTTTCTTTTTTACATATTTAGATTTGATTTATTTATTTAAACAATCTGAAATTAAACAATATTTTTTGTCTAGAGCAAAAAGTAAACGCAAATGAAATGACCTTACCTTTCTGTAAACAAGTTGAACTCAAATTAGGGGGAGTGTAGCTTATTATAAAAAATAATAATTTCTGATAAGATAAGAGCCTTTCTGTCGCTTATATTGTCTAAAACAAAATAATTATCTTAGATGTTCCACAAAATATCATGACATTTAACGTACAGTTGTGGTACTCCAAAATGTCAAAATAAGTGCGAGATGGAAGTGTCTATGTCCAATCCTGCGTTTAGATACGTTTTTTTAAATCCCTCTTTGGTCACTGCATTAAAAGGCACCGTGTCTTTAGCGAGGTAGTGCGTTATGGCATTAGTTATCTCTTGGGTAGGGTTGCACCAGCTGTTCGTAAGTTCTTTTTTAAAATGGAAGGTAAAGTTCACAGTTACTAGCTAGTTTGTTACTAAATTTGTTAACATGTTCTAATAGCAGACTGTACTTAGTAGGTTATATACTCTCCGTAAAGTTGTGCATATAGTCGCATTGAATGACGTAATATTAAATAAGAAGCATTTAAATCATTAAACTGCTTTAAAATTTCGGCAACTAATGCATCTATATATAATTGTCATATGAAAATGAAATAACAAATTATATGTTTATATTACATTACATTACCGTCAGTCACTACAGACGTACCTACATCATGAGTCGTGAATGCATGCGAAATACACATGAAGTTATCAAAACATTAAACTTAAATTTTTTGTGACTTTGAAACCAAAGTATTCACTTATTATAGATGTCCTGTTTTTCTTTATTTATTTGTCTGGTAATGCTTCTGAAGCGGCAGATGCCATCATCCCTCTCGTCTGTGGTTTTCTGTTTGTTTGTTTGTTGTTGTTTTTTTTTGTGGGTGTTCCACATAGTTGCGTTGCGCAATTCTGATTGGGTAAACGAAAGTGTGCGCACTGTTGGCTAGTAAGACTGTCACACACAGACGGCATGCACGCATTTGCTCTGGGCGGTGGAAATTTAATAATACATATTTTATATCGAAGCCTCTTGCCATTAGCTAATCACAACGTTTCAAATCGTGATTGCGATTCGATTAATCGCACAGCCCTAATCAACATGGCAGTGATATTTTACCTCCATATACAGTTTAAATTACAATTATTAGCCCTCCTGTGAGTTTTTCCACAGTATTTCCTATAATATTTTTTCTTCTGGAGAAAATCTTATTTGTTTTATTTTGGCTTGAATAAAAGCAATTTTTAACTTTTAAAAAACATGTCTATTTAGCCCTCTTGAGCAATATTATTTTTTTCAATTGTTTACAGAAAAAAACATTGTTATACCATGTCATGCCTAATACCCTATATAACTTGCCTAATTAAATGCAAGAAAATATATATTTTTTCTAATACTTATTTCTTTTGATGCAGGAAATATACACTTGACAATATTCAACTACACTAATTGACTAACTAATTAACTGTTGGATTGTTAGGAATGTAATTTGTGCACATTTTGGTGATATTCAGAGATTAAACCAAGGAAGCAAACTATTCTAGTATGTATGAAGGCATTGGATTGAAAGTGTGAAAATGAATGGAAACCACAGAAAGCAATGAGGAGAACAGCAGCTCTCATTTGTGGCCTGATGTTTATATAGATTCAGTACTGCAAGAAAAAAACATTTGTTATCAAAAAAATGACATTTCAAACCAAATGTACAATTGTAGATGGTAAAGTTTAAATCCTTCGCTATAATCAGTAATTATTTAAGCAATAATCAAGGAGATCAGTTGGCAGAGAGTAGTCTTATGTGGCTGTTTTGAGCACATTTGAGCACATAAGATTATTTTACACCATAGAAACAATCTGATTTAATGTGTTTTTGACACCTCCAGAAAAAGAAGTAGTCAAAAGAGGACAAGCTCTAACCATTTTAGACCATTTTCACTCGTTGTTGCTAGGTTATAGATGGACTGGCAGATATAAATATTCATACCTATTATATGTGTTTTAAAGGCATTTCGAGAGATTTTAAAGCATTCAGGCACAAAAAAAAGTGCATTTGTAACTTTGAGGAATTATTTTACTGAATTAGTACTTTGAAGACTATACAGTGTTATTTTACATTTCATTATTCAGTTTCTATACTTGATTACTGTTTGATTCTTCAGAATAATATAACACTTAAACTGTTTATTTACATTTTTCGATGCTTTATTGTTATTATTTTTACTTGCAATGTGTTTATTATTATTTTTATACATGATTCACACCCTTAGAAAATTCCCCTAATCAATCCAAGTTGATAATTTCATCCAAATAAAGCTATTCAAGTCATTTGGCGAAATTGTATTCATATCGCAATCTATATCATATATAAAACATCTATGTCATATACAAAATATCGCAATGTCAGTTTTTATCAATATCGGGCAGCTCTAGATTATGTATTTCTTAGCATAAATTTTTAAATGTTGTATTTCCTTTGTAAAATCTGTCATGTCATAATGTGAATTGTTTAATGATGAGTTATGTGGCAAAAATTATCACTATTTTAACTAGGACTTGGCGATATGGCAAAAATTTCATTTTGAAAATTAGTTAATGATTTCAATATCAGTTGTTAATGCTTCCAGTCCAGATTTAAAAGAGTACCCAAACAATGGGTACAAAAATTTGAGGGTTCATTTAATGGCTTAACATTTTCAGCAGATAAAATTTTGGTGGCCTAAAATTCGGTACATCTCTTTTATCAACAGACATTTAGATTGCCATTGTTGCACATTTCCTCTGTGTGATTGGCTCTTAGATAAATATAGAGTAAAAAAGCTGTTGTTATTGACATAAATTTTATCACTATTCAATTTAATATGTTTTATAGGCCTACCCCTAGTTTTAATATCATTTCCCATTTTGTTCAGAAAGGGAAAGGTCCCACCCTAAACTAACACCATAAGAAGTTAGTTTGCCTGACTGCTTAAATGGTTTTCCACCTTGTTGACACTTTAACAGATAATAGTATTTTACTTAAAGTATTTTCACATTAGTTTGACCCTCACTGAGATTGTATTGGGGAGGCACAATTTTTCTGTTATTCTGCTATATATATATATATATATATATATATATATATATATATATATATATATATATATATATAATGCAAAATGAAAACATTCTCATCAGATTAATCTTAATATTTCTATTTGGCAATAATGTATAATTATAGATTGTTTGAAATGATTCTGTAGATCAGTGTGTTTGCATAAAATATAATAAACGAATTAAAAACCAAATATAAGTACAATAAAGAAAAAGATCCAATTGAAATAAACATTGTTTGATCATATTCCGAGCCTAACAGTATTTATTTAGGTGCAGTAATTGAATAATAATAATAAAAATACAAATATACATTCACAGGCCTCAAAAACACATGCAAATGATAAATTATAATGCAGACATTAACACTGCAAATCCTGTGATGTGACAACTGCGAATGATCACGTTAAGATATCAGTGCTGAAACGATATTTTATGCAGCCTTCGACTGTATTGTATCAGGAAGGCCTTCACTGCAGTGTGAGTCAGTGTCACTGGTAGAGGTGGAGTTTCCCTTGTCTGTGTCTGTCGGTCACGTCTGTGGTAAATAATCGCCCATCACTCAACTGTGTGTGTGTGTGTGTGTGTGTGTGTGTGTGTGTGTGTGGTGGAGGGGGGTTGGCAGCGTGAGGGAGTTTAATTAAGGAAATGGCTGCCCTGCTGTGGAGTGGTTAATGGCCTCTCTGTGTGCATGTTTGTCTTGACAGTAACTTAAATCATCAGGTAGTGCTTCACAAAGAACAGCCATTTAATAGTTTCTGGTCAAAAAAAGCCTACAGGTAATAAAAAACAAAGTTGAAGCTGTCTGAAAGCGGCATATACAACTTTGTCTTTGCTTGTGGTGCTTGATTGAATATGATGCAAATCAAAACTGTGTAATGACTACGTTTTTTTTTTTTTTTTTTGGTAACTTAAAAACATACAATTTAGTCTGTCAGATGCACCTTTTTGAACCTGTTCTTTTAATGAATAGCTTAGCAAGGTCACTGATCTGAATCAGTAAGATAAATCGGTCACACTTTACAATAAGGTTCATTAGTTAATGTTAATTAATGCATTTACTAACATGAACAAACAATGAACAATACATCTACTACTGTATTTGTTCATGTTAGGTAATGAAAATACAGTTGTTCATTGTTAGTTCATGTTAACTCATGGTGCATTAACTAATGTTAACAAGCATAGACTTGGATGTTAACAATGCATTAGTAAATGTTCAATTATGATTAATAAATGCTGTACATGTGTGTTCATGATTAGTTCATGTTAGTAAATGCATTAACTAATAAACCTTATTGTAAAGTGTTAACGATAAATCTGAGTATTTACTGAATAAGTGGCTTTGTTTTAAAGGCTGGTTTATATTTCTGCGTCGAGTGATTGCTATGACCCATGGCACTTGCCTTGTGTATAGCTGTGCGTTTATACTTCTGCTTGCTGTTTGTGGCTGTTTGCTCTGCAAAAGCACTTTCAAAATGCTAACTGGCAGTAGGTTTTTATGTTCCTGTGTCGAGTTTCTTTGCGGGTGTTTTGTTTTTTCTGAACGCTACCTTAATGTAGAAGTAGCTAGAACTCGCTCATTCAGAGGTTGGAACCAGCAGACATGCAACAACTTTGATCAGAAGGTAAACACAAAACAAAAGAGTCCATCTGGAGCTCCTTTACGGGACTCAACACTTGTAAACACTCGCTGCATGGGGCTTGCGCCTCTCAGCACCACCCACCCTCTTCACCGCTATCAAACTGACCAATCATAGAGCTTGTGATATGCATCGTTGTGACGTGGAGTTACGTTTCTTAAGAGGTGCGCGTCAGCCACAGCAAGGGCTATTGGACTGCATGAATGCTGCACCGGACCATATCTGTGCACTTGACGCAGAAGTATAAATCCGCCTTAATACAGATATCACTGAAAATAAAAGCTTTTCAGTATCATCTCCTAAAGATAAAGTCATTTGAATTGTTTTGTAATAGAGGTATGGATATTATTGCATAATAAATGTTTTCTTTAGAACATTTAGGGTATTTAAAGTAATATATTTACTTTACATTTAGATTTTTAGGCATAAAAATGGTGGGATGTAATAATGGAGCTTTAAACTTAGCATTTTTGTTTATACAAAGTGTATTGTTTTATCGGGTGGTGCAGTGGGTTGCACTGCCGCCTCACAGCAAGAAGGCCGCTGGTTCAAGCCTCGGCTGGGTCAGTTGGCATTTCTGTGTGGAGTTTGCATGTTCTCCCTGTGTTGGCATTGGTTTCCTCCAGGTGCTCCGGTTTCTCCCACAGTCCAAAGACATGCGGTACAGTTGAATTGGGTAAGCTAAATTGACTGCAGTGTATGTGTGTGAACGAGGGTGTATGAGCATTTCCCAGTGATGGGTTGCAGCTGAAAGGGCATCTGCTGCATAAAACATATGTTGGATAAGTTGGCGGTTCATCCCGCTGTGGCAACCCCAGATAAATAAAGGGACTAAGCCAAAAATAAAGTGAATGAATCAATGTTGTTTCATTTACTTTTTTGGGGCCAGAAAATTATGCATTTTCTCCCTAATGTATTGCATATTATGAAATATTTTTTGCCTTCCATAATATTTGCACAACTAAAATTAGTCCTTACATCAGAGATGTCAAACTCACTTTCTGGAGGGCCACAGCCCTGCACAGTTTAGTTTTAACCCTGCTTCGACTGTAGGTTTTAAATAGGCCTGAAGGACTCAATTAGTTTGATCAGGTGTGTTTAATTAGGGTTGGAACTAAACTATGCAGAGTTTCGGCCCTCCAGGAAGTTTGACACATGTGCCTTACATCATGCACATTAAATGTAACTGGTATTTTTCCCCTTTTTCAAAAATGTATATTCTCTCTTTGGATAATTTTTGAGCTTTTTAAAATGTGCAAGATACATTTTGTACTTTTGTTTTTCACATAATCTTTTTTAATGGAAAAAATCAGTTCATGCTAAACAGACTTGTAATTTTCTCATCAGCAGAGCAGAATGCGCCATCCAAAGGACTGTTAAAGCAGTGATCTAATTGGTTTATGTTTGTGGTGGGTAGAGCCTTAGTTCCTTTAAGTGCCAGATCACTCAAAACTGATAATTGTCATAATATACTCTCACTTTACTTGTCACAAACCTGTTTAAGTTTCTTTTTTTCTGTAAAAAATAGTGCGTAAATTTAGATATTTGGGTGAACTTTCTTTTAAAGAATAAAAGACGCTCCATTGATTTGAGTCTGCTTGATGTGGGTGGGGCTTTAGGGCATTTAAAATGGAAAAGAAAATGCTCTACTGATTGGTGGCTGTTTTGTGTGGGTGGAGCTTGAGGACATTCAGAAAAAAATATGCTCTACTGATTGGATGCTATTTTTGTGGGCGGGGCTTTGGAACATTCAGGATTGAAAGATAATCCACTAATTGGTGTCTTTTTAATGAGGGCGAGACTTTGGAACGTTAACAATCAAAGACGCTCCAGGCAACTTGCCTAAAGGAACGTTCTCTCTTACACGCACGCACGCACGCACGCACTCGATTTACATCTAAAAACACACCCAGGCCTCAAGGCTGCACTTTTTCAAGGCTTCAACACAACACAGCCTTAGGGAAAGCAGACAAGGCTGAATTGAGACGCTCTCATGTCTCTGTCTCCCACACACATACTGAAGATAGTGTTACACAGAATGAAACGGCAGGCTGAAGAAGCAGCTGTGCTGCAGATTAATCAGGCTCTGTGTCAGCGAGACCCAGATCAAGACTTGCATGTGAGTCTGTCAAATAAATGACCAATGAAGTCACTTTGATGACTGTGAGTGTTGAGGAGCTTGTTTTTGAACTGTAGCCTGCTGTGATGTCACTGGGCTTGAGATAAAAGAACTCGGAGATTTTCTGTATATTATTGTTGTTCCTGTAATGACGACTTTCAAAGCCAAGTAAACACTGGATACTTTAGTTTATCAACAGTTGTGTAAGTCAAAAATTTGGGCTCAGAGGGAAATTAAAAAGCAGCAAATATCCTTTAAATTGGTTACAAGTGTAAGTTAAGATATTATTGTTAATTAAACCATTGTTATTATAATCATTATTATTATTATTGTAACCAAATATTTTAAGTAAACCAAAATGAATGAATGAATAATGATGTTATAAAGATTTCAAATTGGCCTTAACTTTCTATATATTGAACACATTGTGTAAAATTCATCATACACAAAAAAAATCTGTTAATGAACAGTTTCCATATTTTATGATTATGATATGAAGTGTTTTCTGTTTATTAACGATTGTGAATTGCATTATGGGACCTTAATCTCTGCTGTGTTGACCTTTGATGTTGAAAATTTACTTCTACAGTTTAACAAAGTCACTTTAGTTACCATTTTAGTAGTTTGAAATAATATAATGTATAAGAACTAAACATAATAACAGAAAATGTACTGGTAGTTTATTAAAATAAATTTACAAAATATACAACACCAACCCAGACAATATATCACTTCAAACTAATAAAATGTCAATAAACGTCACTTTTTTTAACTTTTCAAGCTTTGAAGTTACTATTAAGATCCCATAATAGTATCCTAAAGCAAAAATAAATGTGGGAAAATAAAAAATTAAATCACAAATGATGGAAAACTGCTATAGGTTACAGGGTTTTTTTTACAGTTAGGCTTATACAAAAATATTAAAAAGCTTGAATGTTTTATATTTTCAACATGTATGTTGATAATGAGAAATGGAAAGTCCACGAATCAGGGTATCTTCTGTACATTCCATATCCGTTTTCGAACTAAAAAAGGAAAACTAAAGGCTGATTTATACTTCTGCGTCAAACGTTCTGCTGACGTGCACCTCTCATAAATTGTAACTACACGTCGCAATGACGCGTAGCGCAAGCTCTGTGATTGGTCGGCTTGGTAGCGCTGACAAGTCTGGGCGGGACCGAGAGCTGCACGAATGGCGCGAGCTGGACGCGAGCCCAATGGAGCGATTGTTTACAAGTGTGGAGTCCCTTAAAAGAAGCTCATGATGGAAAGTTTTGTTTTGTGTTTACCTCATAGTTAAAGTTGTTGCACGTCCACCGGTTCCTGCCTCAAAATGAGCGAGTTTGAGCCACTTGTACATCCAGGAAGTGTTCAGGAAAAGCAAAACAGCAGAGAAGAAACTCGACTCAGAGGAACATTTACACCTCACTGCCCACTAGCGTTTCGGAAGTGTTAATGCAGACCGACAGAGACAGCGCGCAGAAGTATAAAGTATAAGTTTTCGTTTTTTTCCTTTTTCAAACGTCTTGCTGCTGTGCACCTGATGCTGAGCAAAGATTTGCTGGTGCTGCTCGGAAATGGTGCTGCCATTTCCGGCACACCTCTTCCGTGCCTGAGCCCGATTCACAGCACTCAAACTTCCTAAACGATCGGGGAAACGGGCCTTGGGCACAGTTCGGATAGCATATGTGTATGCCATAAGAACACATTGGGCCCTGGGGCTATAACAAAGGGTACCATTTGTTTTGTTTTTTAAGTCCTAATATTTTAATTATCTGTCTATGTATTGGACTATTATTTTGAGAGCAACGTCACAAGCTCAGATTTTGTTGGTCAATTAGAGGAAACTGAATGTTTCAGCACCGCCTACATGTGTAAAATGAATTTATCTTTACTTACGTTTTTACGTTTAACTGTTTTCCTATTTTAAACAAAATAACAAGAATCAAGCCATCTTTTTTTTGTGAGCAAAAGAAAAACAGCAGTTTTTATTAAGGCTGATTTATACTTCTGCGTTAAACGCCGGCATATGCTACGGCGCTGACGCATAGCCCTTCGCCGTGGCCGTCGCCGTCACTGACGTGCACCTCTCAAAAAATTTAACTACACGTCGCAACGACGCGTAGCGTAAGCTCTGTGATTGGTCGGCTTGGTAGCGATGACGAGTCTGGGCGGGACCGAGAGCCGCGCGAATGGCGCGAGCGATTGTTTACAAGTGTGGAGTACCGTGAAGGAGCTCCGGATGGAAAGTTTTGTTTTGAGTTTACCTCATAATTAAAGTTGTTGCACGTCCGCCGGTTCCTGCCTCAAAATGAGCGAGTTTGAGCCACTTGTACATCCCGGAAGTTTTCAGGAAAAGCAAAAAAGCAGCGAAGAAACTCGACACATATAGGAACATTAACACCTCACTGCCAACTAGCGTTTCGGAAGTGTTAATGCAGACCAACAGAGAGAGCGCGCAAAAGTATAAATGCACAGCCACGCGCATTGCATGCGCCGTGGTTTACGCCGGTCACCTGACGCAGAAGTATAAATCAGACTTTAGTTTTCCTTTTTTTGTTTGAAAACGGATATGGAATAGACAGAAGATACCCTGATATGAAAGACACTTTTCAAATTTTATTTTTGAGACCAGACACGAACAGACTGTTTATACTAGATTAAAAATCGATCACTTTGGGTTGACTCATTTGTATTTATTGAATAATGATGCACCATCACTATGTATTTATTGTCAAGCTGCTCTCACCATAAAACATATTTTATTAATGTGAAAGTTAAAGTACAGACAACATTTTTATCATAAAAAAACACTTTGATCTGTGTTTAAAAAGCTTTCACCGGGACAAATTTTAGGTTATTTGTCAAATATTGAATTGAAGGATCATGTGTAACTTTTAATATACAGTTTTTGCTTATTTTATTTATTTATTTTTATTTATTTATTATTTTGTGTATCTTTTCTTATTGAAATATGAAGTTATCATGTAATGTTTTTATGTTTGTTCATCTTGCCATGAATACCAAAAGTTGCTGATGTGGCAATGAATAAAATAATGAGAAATGCTTCTTGATTAAAGAGTCAGCATAATAGAAAGGTCATGTGAAGTTGAATGGTAATGATGTTGAAATTAGTCAGCTTTGCATCACAGGGGTAAATCGTGTTTTTTGTCAGATGGTGGATATGTCGATGGTGTAAAATTGGAGCTCATATGAGTCTTTAGAAGGAATAACCTGGAAAACATGCTCTGACACACCAGAGATTGTTCAGATAGGAACTTCCCATGTTTGAGTCAGCAAGCTGAAGTAAAATATGTTCCTCAGTGTGCCCTTGAACACTTATTCATATCCAGTTTTGTGTTCTCATCTGAATGAAGCTGCATTTACATTTGTGTAGAAAGAAAATTGTAGAATTTGGATGTGTTTATCGGTATAGCCTTTCTTTCTGTCTGTGTATATAATGTGCTTCAGAAAAACGTCTTAAAAATAGGTAGAGGCGGAACGTTCTCTTGTGTTTTCACAATTGGAGTTTTTTAAAAGTAACTAGAATTTTTATTTTTTTTCCAAATGCAGGTCAAATTAAATTTGAAGCTAGTTTGATTTTAATGGAAGTTGCTAAAAAAGGGTGCAAGTGAAAATGCTAACATTGTCTGCAATTGTAGATAGTTTGAAGTTATGATTTGTAAATGCATTAGTAACTTTGTTTTGTGAATTAACAATGACAGTGCTATGCATTATTTAATTGCAAAGTTATAAAATATTAATACATTTTTATATATTGCTTGACATTAATGTGTTAAGTGACCAAGCCAATTCACGTGAATGAAAATTTGGAAATGACATAAATAATCTATGACTAAAGCAGTCCTATGTGTTCGGGACGATAATGTCAGCACTTACTCAGAAACTGGGCCAAATTATTAATTTAAAAAGAAGAAAATCATTGAACTAATTTGAGTTCAGATCTGTTATGTGGATCTATGAACTGATCTATTTCTGAAGTTTCTCAGTTTATTTGTTTGACTTTGGTTTTTGCTGTCATGCAGAAAAAAAATCTGAAAATAATTACAATTAATCTAAGGCTGTGTACACACTTTACACACTTTTCTCAGACAATCATTAACATTTTTACACTTTCTTGTTTAAACACTCTCAAAGTTCAAACCTTTGTATCAAAATAAGTCCAGTGTTATAGAATGAAATCTAAGATCAAAACCATTTATTCTTTATTTATTTATTCCGTAATGGCGCCCTACAGCCGCATTACTTCTACCCTCCTTTAGCATGTACAAAAGTTGAACTTGTTTGATGGTTAGCATCTTTCTCTGCCTTTTGGGTGCTACCACAGGCGCAGAACTGTGCAGAACATTTCGTCAGCATTGTGGGGAGAAAACTTGTAAACATACAGTACAGCACTTCAGAATCACACTGCTAGCGATCAAAGATTTATGTAAGTTTGGCAAGCTGAGCGCATTCTGTACTGTACAGGAGACATGGCACAAAGGAGATTGATTGACAGTGGTCTACATCCAATCAGGACACAGAAAACAAGGCGCTAATCAGGGCACAGATCACAATGCGCTAATCAGGGGGCAGAACACAATACGTTGTAAAAATAACATGTTAAATTACACGAAAAAAAATCCACAAAACTGCAATGGCGCGAAAGGTAAACTGTGCTATAGCAAAGGACCACTGTATATATGTAAAGAAAGTAAATGTAAAGAGTTATTCATGTCAGCCAAAATTTCCATATCGGTGCATCCCCCGTTATAATTTTTGACATTGTAAAATTGCTTTTATTGAAGCTATTTATTTTGTAAAGGTGATATTGGGAAAATAGTCCAAATTGAGCTTATTTAATTCACCTATACCGCATGTCTTTAGACTGTGGGGGAAACTGGAGCACCCGGAGGAAACCCACACCAACACAGGGTAAACGTGCAAACTCCACACAGAAATGCCAATTGACCTAGCCGGGGCTTGAACCAGTGAACTTCTTGCTGTGAGGCGATCGTGCTGCCCACTGCGCCACCAAGATGCCCGCATAAAAAATCTGCCTAAATTAAGCAAGCTTTTTTTTCAGTATTCACATTTCATTTTCATTTAATTTACACCATCAGTGTTTTTTAAATATGATCTAGCGCAATATAAGATAAGCTACTGTCTTTAATATCTCTTCCTATTTCTGTCACAGACACAAAGATGGGTTGTGTGGTCTAATTGAATGCCATGAGTGTACTGAAAGAAGCACTGTTTCCTTATCTTCAAGTGTTCTCAGGTCTGCTGTGTGTGTGGGTGTGTGTGTGCATGGATAGAGTAACGGTTGAGTCTACTGCAGTTCACCCATCCATCCAGACTCAACAGAAGCCGTATCTGAGCTTCAGCAATAACAGCTTTGCTCTATAATTCATGTCACATGCAAATTCTACTTCAGAGCAGCTGGAGTTTGGCTCAGTGTGTGTGTGTTTTTCCTTATGTGCGTTTGTGAAAGGTTACCATTTGTGAATAAAGTGTCTTTTAAATAGCGCCATTGTGAGTTTGTGCTCACTATCGTTCCTAATAAGGCCAAATCAGGACTTTTTGGCTGTGGTGTGTGTGTGTGTGTGTGTGTATCCTTGATGAATGATTGAGCTGGAGATCCTCCTTCTGCTTTTTGTTGCCTCACTGAGGTGTTCATGGGAAGATCCATCGTTTTACCAAATATGGGGGTAGAATCTCTCTCTGTTTATCTCTTGGTTTCTCTGGATGTCTGTGCGTGCTTGTCTTTTCTGGCTTGCACAAACTAGAATTTTCTGAGCGTCTCATTGCTGACTGTTATTACGATAAATAGGTTTTTACTTGCTCTGTAATTTGTGATCTCACTGTATGTGATTGTAGAACCATTAAAAGGTGAGTTTATCCAAAAAAATAAAAATTGGCTGTTAATTTACTTGGCCTCGGGCCATTGAAGATGTAGCTGAATTTTTTCTTTAGTAGAAGATTATCAGTGAAATATAAGTCAATGGTTGCCGTGAGTGGTAGAAGGAATACTGAAATATCTTGCTCAAGTAAAAGTACCATTACTTAACTAAAAATGTTGTAAATATTACTCAAAGTATGAGTAAAAATAGCCCTTTAAAGAGTAGTGAGTATTACACTGAAAACTGATGCATGTGTGTGTTTGTAAACGTAACATTCTGTAGTCCATTTATTTGATGTTTAAGATTTGATGATTTTAGTCATCATACAGTAAACATCCACCATCTTCTCATCAGTTACATGCAGTCTAAACTAGACATGTATTGTGCTATACTATACAGTACTATACCGTATAAGATTCTGATTCTGGTATGATAACCTTGGAAAAAAATGTCACAGTTTCATGTTATTTCGATTACTGCTCTAAAATAAGTTCTTTTTAAATGTCTGGGTTAAAAACAAAAACCTTTTTCCCTTTTGAATAGTATATTTTATTTTGAGAAAAATTTATAATATTTAGAGCTGTAAACAAGTCAGGCTAAATAATTTAAATGAATCATTGACTTCTGCTGTCTTCATTTGTTAAAAAAAAGATTTCTGTACAATTTAAAACGGCATCTTTGGATATCTTTTTAGCTGGAGATACTGTTGTCTTAAAAAAATTACATATGTTTTTTAAAATAAATAATCTTTTACATACCTTAGGAACGGTGTAGCAGAAAATTTTGACTTAAAACCTTGCGGTACACCTTGAATATCTTTGTTAAAAACAAAAGTGTCCTTCAGTGCTGTTTTTGTAATTAATGGAAAGCAAATTATATTTGTCTCATCCCCTTTTTGGCTGAACCAAAAAAATGGTCCAATCCATGACTAAAAAAAAAACATAATGTGATCCGAACCATGAGATTTGTGAGCCGTTACACCACTATTAAAAATGTACTTAAGGGAAAGTAAGAGAACACATTTTTAAAACTACTTAGTAAATTACAATTCCTAAAAAAACTACTCAGTTAAAGATATTTGAGTATTTATAATTAGTTACATTTATTATGAATTTCTCTAGTTTGGCTCACGGCACCAAACTTTTGTGAAACTCTAAGACGAGCCCAAAAAAACAGGGAAAACTTTCAGTATCTTCAAAGCAGACTCCTTTTAATAAGAAGAACTCAGTGTGGCTGTGGCGTCATCGAAAGAGACTCCCAATTGGTACAACAGACACTCAGTTTAAATACATTTGATACATGTTGGTGGGAGCAGTCAAACAAAGCATGCAAACGAAATGTTATTGTCATCAGGGTAACAGGCATTTCCAGGCCCGATCTCATCAGCATATAAGCATTCACGATACATTTAGGCATTAAAACGGTGTGCAAATGATGTTCTGGAGACAGAGAAGACAATAGATACAGCCGTGCTGTGAAACTGATAATTCGCATTACTTTGGAGACCATCAGGGCTCAGGAAAACAAGACATTTTAAGGTCTGTCACACCCTGAAAACAACTTTTCAGTTATATATAGATAATATAAATGTATATTCCCACACTTTACAAAACTGGTTGCCATTCATAAGAGTAAAAAAAGTGGTTCTTCATATAATAGAGAAAGATCTTATGATGAAGCTAAAGTAGCCGCTTTATTTTGAAATGAGGAAGTATGCTCTTTTCTGCCAATATATTAAAACGTCTGATTAATTTGTCCCTGTGGTTGAATGACTACAAATATCAAACGGCAGTAAACAATCAAACCAGTGTTTTAATGACAGTAAATCGATGTAATAAGAAAATACCTGTTTGTTACATCAAGCAGCGTAACAAGCTGATCTGTATAAATGAAAATCAATGGAAGTGAATGAGACTGGATGTTTCAACATATTTATTTTATAAAAAAAATGTGTGATATTTCTTACAACATTATTACCTTTAATCCATGGCTTCAGCAAACAGTGTGTTTGTGTGTCTTGAGTGTGTTCACGGCAGTCTACGCTGTGTATTAGTGTTTGTTTTTAAAGTCTGTCTTCCTGATTAAGGTCACTCACCCTTATATAGGTTTCAGCATCCAGGGTACTTTCAGCTTATCCACAGGTTGTTGCAGAAGGGTTGTAAAACAGTCTGTCACTGTAGAGAAAGAGTTTGCTAAATGAAGAAATTAAGTTTTGAGTCCTGCAATTATGCTTTCGTATTTGGCGATGAAAGATTTGGAATTGGGAAGTCATAAACAAAACACATGTACACATGTTTTCACTACTGTTGGTTAATGGCTGTAAGTCGGAAATGGTTCATTTCCTGTAATTATTTTAATCATATGTTCGTTGACTGAAAATAAAATGACTTTTGTTTTTGTGCTGTTTTTAGATGGACGTAAGGCTGCTCCTGATTTCAGTTCTGCTTGGACTCAGCAGGGCACAACAAGGTAAGAACTTCAGCTTCCACAAGCATCAGATGATCACTGAGGTCTACTAGTCTGAGGATGCTAGCAAAAATGATTATGTAGAGCATTATCTATTTAACTCGACACACAGGATTTTAGTAAATCCATTTCTAGTTTGGTATTAAAATATTTTGTCAGTTGATTGTATCTTTTAAGGTGGCAACACACCAAGCCAATGACAAGAACCACCTTGCATCGCTACGCCTGACAGACAACAGTCAACTTAAACTAGACCTTATATGTTCTCTGTCTGCATGAGTCCCAAATTGCTTACTTATGCACTATTCTATGCCATTTTGTAGAATAAATAGAGTAAATGGTGCATTGACAATGAAGTTTATCATAAAAAGAGCACTGTAAAAATGCTGGGTTTCACACAATTCCTTAATGTTGCCTCAACACACATTGACTAAGTAAACGTAATCGTTTTGACAAATTTAAGTGGATTGAACTAAAGGCAATTAAGTTGTTCCAAAACACCTCTAGAATTGTGTTGTTTCAACTGATTTTAAATAAGTAGTTTAAACAAACAGTATATGTTATTTATTTGAGTGAATAAATGTTTTAAATACTGGGGTAGTGCACTTTTTCAGCCCGTTGAAATAAAGATGGAACGTTGGACACGTCAAATGCTCTGCGGTTGCTGCTTTGTATTTTAGATTGTCCAAACAAACTTCCCCTACATAAGTTATCATGCCACCTCCCGATGGTGAATAAGGTTATACTCATGCTAGGTACTATTTGATGGTTTGGTCATTTAGTTCAGTGGCTCTCAACCACGTTCCTGGAGGACCACATGCACTGCACATTTTCTATGTCTTCTTAACCAAACACACTTGATTCAGATCATCAGCACATTAGCAGAGACTGCAAGACCCGAAGTAGGTGTGACAGTCAAGTGAGACACGCAATTGTGCAGTGCAGGTGGTCTACAGAAACATGGTTGAGAACCAATGCATTAGGGCAGTGTTTCTCAACCATATTCCTAGAGGATCACCAGCTCTGCACATTTTCCTTGTCTCCTTAACCAAATCTGATTCAGATCATCAGCTCATTAGCAGAGACTGAAACAATTTTTACATAACATTTTCACAGTACTTCTTGCTCACCACATTGGTATTCACTTAATAATGATTGATGATCCGTATTATTTGCAATTATATAAGAAATGTGACAAAATGACAGCTGCCTTTACAGGATCAAATTCCTACCTAAAGTATTGCAGTTGCGGATAGAAAAATAATCGTTAATCTAGGCATGGGACGATAACCAGTTTTAAGGTTTACCGCGGTTTGGAAAAGTCGAGGTTTTAAAACTTCAAAAATTTTCTGTCATACCATTCCTATAATATATGTAATGTATTTTTTAACAACTACTTCATTTAGTTTTTTAGCCTTTTAACTTTTATTTAATTGTTATTTGTATTTATTTGTATTAATTTAAACATGAACATAGTAAGTATTTGTAGAAACATAAGAGCATTTGCACACACCTTGTAGCTGCCAGCTTCTTGCAACTGTGTTTTCTTTCTCCAGACAGAAAAAAATAATCCTTTTCTGTGATTGGTTATGTTTGAGCTCATTTGTTTTACTGTATTTCGATTTACAGCAGATTAAAAATACTGTATTTTAAAGGTGCCAAGAAGATATTTCCCACAATGCAACTTTTAAATATTTTGACATTCTGAATAACTGTCCTACAGTAAAATACATTTCATTTTACAGTTAAATACTGTGTAATTTACCGAAATTAAGTGTATCTCAAGCAGAAACTAAAATACAAATCAACTACTGGTCCGCCTACAATTCAGCAAACATTTGAAAAACAAATCACTTATAAACCAATAATTTATTTTAATTATTTAGTCTGACATGTTCACTGCTCCAAAACATTATAAATGTTGTTTAAAGAAAAATATGTTGTGTTTAATAGGGAAAAACTTGTTGTTTTTTTAACCAAAAAATTAAAATATAACATATTTTAGAGCAGTAATGACAATACCGTGACACTGTGAAACTGTGGTATTTTTATCCAAGGTTATCACACCGTCAAAATCTTATACCAGCCCATGCCGACGTAGATCAAAATATTGACATTGTGTGTAAAACTATAATGCACAAAAGTGAAAACTAAAGGCAGAGTAAGAAACAACGAGGTCGTGTATTAAAAGATAATGAGCGTAAATCAAAAATTCAATTCAATTCACCTTTATTTGTGTAGCATATTACAGTGTAGATCAAGCAGGTCAAAGCAGCTTCACATAGAAAATCATAGTAAATTGAAACAGTGTCAGTTCAGTTTTCAGAGTTGAAGTTCAGTTCAGTTCAGTGTGGTTTAAAAATCACTACTGAGTGTCCAAACACTGAAGAGCAATCCAGCTCTACAGATCCCGAACCGTGCAAGCCAGTAGCGACAGCGGCGAGGAAAAAACTTCACCAATCGGCGAAAATGAAGAATTAAAATACCTCCAGAGAAACCAGGCTCAGTTGGGCACGACCATTTCTCTTATGGCCAAACGTCTTGGGCAGAGCTGCAGTCTAGGCGCTGGAAGCTGGAGCTCAGCGAAGACTCGTCTGTCCCTGGAGCGTCACAGGAATCAGTCTCATGCTCTCCACTCCTTCATGACCACCACTGCAGCTGCTCAGGATACGGCCTGGTCCAGGATTATGGAAACCTTGGGGTCATCTCGTCGCTGGTCTTGGATCGAATCAGTGGCGCTGCATAGTCTGAGGGCCTCGGGATGAGTATCCCTAGGTGGAAATAGAGAATGAAGAGAATAATTAGTGTAGCTGCTGTTCATAGTGTATATAAACGAGATGCAGAAACCTGCGTGGAGCACATTCATGTATCATACCGCTAAGTGATGCACTGAGTGTGTGCTTTGCTAAAAAGATAGGTCTTTAATCTAGTTTTGAAAAATGAAAAGGCTTTTAGACCGAATCAGTTTTTCCGCTCCTATTTAAATGTTTTTTTGTGCTCTTGTTTTTTCCCCTTCGCATTTGTTCCCACATTCTACACTTGCGTTTCCAAAAGATGCTATTCGAATTTAATTTAAATCATGGGTGGACTTCAGCGTCATCATTGGTCCATTAGTGTAGATTGACACTTGCTCCTCTAACCATTAAGATGATGGGGGGGTTGACATCACTCAAATGCCACTCGTGGCTGCTCAGTATGGCTGGTGAGGATACGTTTGTTTCAGGAGTTTTAGATGATATAGGCACCTGTCCGTGATTTCAAGGAATTTATATCAATATAGGCATTTATACTGTAACATCAGACACCGGTCTATGTTCGTAGAGGATTTTATATGACTAAGGGTTTCCTCTTTACCAAATGCCTTCTATGTGTTCCCTCTTTACTTGTGTCATTTGCTTGGTTTGGTTACCTCAGTTTTTGTCTTCTCACGCTCCGGGCTCTATTTTGACGGTCCATGCGCAAACGTTTTCAGGGCGTGTCAGGACGCGTTTTTGCTAATTTAAGTACGGAAAATCTGCCTTCCGCGCAAGGTCTAAAAGGGTTTAGTTTATTTTCTTAATGAGTTATAGGTGTGTTTTGAGAATAAACCAATTAGAGTTTCATCTCCCATTCTCTTTAAGAGTCAGCTGCGTCACACCAAGAGCGCATTCGCTATTTACAGGACGCAAAGTAAGTCTAAGTGGAAAAAATGAGCATTTCACAAGCAAAAAGTTAACTTATTTTTAACAGAAAACTGTTAAACAGAGCATCTACTGCGTGAGAATGAGAGATAATGGAACTATTTTCACTTTCGCTCTTGGATAGGGAAACCTTTACGCACAGACATCAATTAGTCTATAAATAAATAATTTTTTTTGTTAAGCGCAAATATTCATTTCAAAACTATTTTTAAATTCAGTTCTAATTTCCAGCAAACAAATAAATGAATAATAATAGCAAAATGTGTTTAAAAACCTGAGTTATATCCTAAAACACATGCTGTGCCCCATATGGTCTAAAACCTGACAGGTAGACAAATTTAAGCTTTTTTTTAATAAAACAAATATAAATATGGATATAATAAATACTACTGCTAATAATAATAACATTATACAAAAGCAAATTGTTATGAATGAACTGAAAAAGCCTCCCGAGATGAAGAAGACATAAAAGCAGTGGTTTTTCATATTTATGTAGGCTAGAAAATAATGTTTTGTAATATTTTAATCCTTTATATTTATATCCTATATCTATTCTTATTATTTCCTATATATATCCTTAATATTTAAATTTTTTCATATGTAAAGATATTTGCCTATTGCTCTCTTGTGCGTATTAAGCAGTGCGTAAGTGAGGCGCAACTCTGTGCCGGAGTTTAGACCGGGTTAGTTTTGGTCTAATGAAAAATCTATTATAGTTTCTCAAAATAGCAACGCGCTAGCGGTCCGCCTCAGAACGCCTTCCTTTTTAGACCAGAACGCCTATGGGCGCACAAATGAGCGCTAATGCATTTGCTATTTAAACAGCGTAGCGCAACGCCTCAAAACGACTCTTGAGCCAAGCTGAAACTACCAAAAGACTACTGCGTCACGCCTTGCGCAACATTGCGCCGGGTGTATGATAGGGCCCTCCGATTTAAAGCTGAACAGCTAATGATATCGCTCTTTCACCAATGGTTGAGACTGGTTCTACACACCAAACAAACTAGCCTGACAGACATTAACCAATTGAACAACACTACCCAACAGCCAAGCGTTTGCTTGGTGTGTCTCTGCCTTTAAGGGATGTCTGTGTATTTAAAAGAAAAACAATCTGATAATATCCTGACAGTTTGCTGGCTCTTTATTACTGTGGAAGTATGTGTGTAGGAGCGTCCCAGTGTTTGACTGATTTTCGCACTCACCCAGAACACACAGTAGAGCAGAGCCTGATAAAATCATCAGAAAGCAGTCCAGGTCATCTGTTAGACATTTGCAGTGATTTTCATTCCAGGAATATCTCAGATATGGAGGCGCTTCAGAATCCAAGAAAAGAACCAAGAGAAAATTTCACGTCATCAATGCAGAATAATAGGAGGCAGGATGCTCATCATCTCTGTCCAGTGATCTCTCACAATTCTGTGTGGTTTATTCTGGGCTCTCTGGCCTCATGGTTTGCATTAAGTCTTTAGAGAAGTCACCATTAAAACTGTTCACATGACCTCTCCACAGCGTACAGCCAGTCTATTTTAAAAGGATGGCCCCATGAGAATCACATTGCATATGTCTGCCCGAAGTGTTTGTTATTAAATGTGCTTTGCATTGAGTTTCCTGTGTTAGTGGTGGTGGAAGGAAATCGAGACTGATGATGATGGATGTTTTTGTTGTGTGTTTTGTGTGTGTGTGTGCAGATGGTAATGAATGCACCAAGGCTTCGGCCCAGTCCTGTGGCGAATGCATTCAGGCCGGAGAAAAGTGTGGCTGGTGTACAGATGAGGTGAGTTCAGAATGTTTTTTTTTATGGTACTGGTGCCAATTTAGTAATTTCTTAAAGGTGTTAGTGACTAAATGAGGCCTGAAGCAATAGTATAAATTAGACCTTCAAATTAATGTTGGACATGATTAAAGAACAGCTAATTTATTTCATTTTAATTGACTTGTATAATAAGTTTAAAGTAAAGATTGTTTTAAATCATGTGGTTCTGGTGACGTGCAAAATTCAGATGGAGGGCAGGAAGTAAAAAAACTTAATGGGAGACATAGAGGAAAGTCTGTTTTTTTTTGTGATTTATTACACTTTTCTAAGGAGATATAAATAGAAACTATACATATATGATGGGCATGATCCTTATATCATGAAGAAGGCCGAGTTTTCTACTAAACTAAAATATACAATGCACCCTGAAAGTATTCATAGTGTTTCACTTTTTCAACTTTTTTATTTTACAACCTTATTCCAAAATGGATTAAATGGATTTCTTCAAAATTCTACACACAATGCTCCATAATGACAATGTGAAAAGAGAGTTTTTGAAATTGTTGCAAATGTATTAAAAAAAAAACAAAACTGAAAAATCACGACAAAGGCTGTGAATATTCTATATATGTGAGGCTTTAAGTTGAGGTCAGTAACATTCTGTTTCCACTGATCATTCTTGAGATGTTTCAGCAGCTTAATTAGAGTTCACCTGTGGTAAATTCAGTTGATTGGACATGCTTTTGTAAAGGCATACACCTGTCTATATAAGGTCCCAGGGTTGACAGTGCATGTCAAAGCACAAATCAAGCATGAAGACAAATGAATTGTCTGTAGACCTCTGAGACAGGATTGTCTCGAGGCACAAGGCTGAGAAAGGTTACAGAAAAAGTTTCTGATGCTCTGAAAGTCCCAATGAGCACACTGACCTCTATCATTCATAAGTTGAAGATGTTTAGAACCATCAGCACTCTTTCTAGAGCTGGCCGGCCATCTAAGCTAAGTGATCAGGGGAGAAGGGCCTTAGTTAGGGAGGTGATCGATAACCCAATGGTCACTCTCTTTGAGCTCCAGCATTCTTCTGTGGAGAGAGGAGAACCTTACAGAAGGACAACCATCTGTGCAGCAATCCACCAGTCAGGCCTGTATGGTGGAGTGGCCAGACAGAAGCCACTCCCCACCTAGAATTTGCCAAAAGGCATCTGAAGGACTCTCAGACCATAAGAAACTAAATTCTCTGGTCTGATGAAACTAAAAGACCTAAATCCTATTGAACATCTCTGGAGAGATCTGAAAATGGCTGTACACTGTCACTTTCCATTCAACCTGAAAGAGCTTGAGAGGTACTGCAAAGAGGAATGGGCAAAAATTCCCAAAGACAGATGTGCCAAGCTTGTGGCATCATATTCAAAAAGATTTGAGGCTGCAATTGCTTACAAATGTTCATCAACAAGGTATTGAGCAAAGGCTGTGGGTATTAATGTTGTTTTGCCTCCATATTTATTTTGTGATCTCAAAGTGACAGATATTTCATGAATAGCCGCATATTCAGCTAAAAATCTGCTTTATTGTCCTGTAAAAGAAAGCTCGCCCACATTTCTGAAAGCCTGATTAACAGCAAGGTTTGAACTTGCCCTGTAAAGAAGGCAATGGCTGCTCTTGAATTATGTGCATTTAGGGAAAAATGTTATGTGGGGAAACCATTTCCTGTAGTCCGATTATTTGTTTATTTAAGCCTGTAGAGGACATCCTGTGATTCTGCAAATGCTTTTGTCTCCCGAAAACATGTTTTTTTTTGGACGGCGAAATATCCAAATCAGTGACATCACCTCTCGTCCCACCTTCATTCGACTCCGGCTGATTATTATTTCTTGAGTCATTTCAGAGGAACTTTAGCACACATTACCCCTCTGTGTTCATGACTCAGCGTCCTGTGTGATCATGTCTGTTCCTGCCATGTGGAGAGGATTATGGCAAGACAGGAAGCACCAATCGCCTCTAGCCACTTTAAAGAAAGCAGGATATATACAAACACTAAACTACAGGTAATGCAGACTGGAGGGCTTGAGTTTTGTAAGGCATCAACAGACACACTGCACATCCTCTTGCCAACACAGGCTCAGCCAATGGTGTTAGTTAAGGGGTGGGCTGAATGTTTCTCTGGCCAATAGCAGGCAGGTGGAGTTTCCTGGAAATTGTATTTTGTTCCTCCTAATTTGTCTATTAGGAGGGCTAATAATTCTGACTTCAACTGCATATATTATTTTCCTCCCTGCAAAGGAAAGAGAAATAAATACAATAAAATAAAAATATGAAACAAACTGTGCTTTTAGCATCTTCACCGTAAGAAAAACACTTTAGCTACAAAAGTCTTCATTCAAGAGCAAAGAGGGATTTTCTCGTTGTTTTGTTAATCATGATAAAACAGGCGGCAGCTATTATGCTCTGTCACTTTAATGGTTTCGCTTTCACGTGTCTTTTAAACCTCATCTCGTTTGTGTATTACAAAATGAGGGTTAATATGAATTACCACTAAACACCGCGTTTTGACACCTATTTGAACATTAAAGCGCTAATGTTAATGACTTTAGATGCGTGTGCTCTCTGCTCCTCACAATGTGCGAATGAGACCAAGTGCAGACCGCATGCTTCTGTCAAGCATGTGGTCTTTCGCGCTTTTAAGAGCAACAAGTGAAGACAACTGGACAGGGGGGCGGTAAATAATGGAATAATCGTTTATCTCGATTAATGGTTTTTCATAATCGTTAGAAGCCATAATCGAAATCAAAATCGGATTTTCGATTAATTGCACAGCCCTAAAATGAAGTAATGATAACTCTGTTTTCATGAACTAATGTTAACTAACATAGACAAATACTGTAATAAATGTATTGTTCATTGTTAGTTCATGTTAGTAAATGCATTAACTAAAGTGTTACTAATATTTCTTGTCTTTTTGGGTGTAAATATACTGGTGCTCGTGCTGTGCTCCAGCTGGTACTGTATTTGTTTGAGTGTTCATGATCTCACACTGTTTTCTTCTACTCCCTTGTGTTTCCGCAGGGCTTTCTGAAACAGGGAGAGCAGAAATCCACACGCTGTGATGAAATCGAGGCTCTGGAGAAAAAGGGCTGTTCCAAGGCCAGCATTGAAAATCCTCGTGGAAAGATAACCATCGTCAAGAACCAGCCTGTGACAAACCGCACAAAAAATGGAGCAAAACTGAAGCCAGATCAGATCACCCAGATTCAGCCTCAGCAGCTCAGCCTGAACCTCAGATCGGGTACTGTTTAACTTCTGTCACAACTGCAGAGATGCACCAATAGACCTATCACAATAATCAAGATATCAACTTGTCAAACTCATGGACATGACCTCAATCATTTTTGGTGATGCAATATACAGTTGAAGTCAAAATTATTAGCCCCCCTGAATTATTAAACCCCCTGTTTAATTTTTTCCCCAATTTCTGTTTCACAAAGAGATGATTTTTTCAACACATTTCTAAACATAATAGTTTTAATAACTCATTTCTAGACTAGATATTTTTCAAGATATTTCTATACAGCTTAAAGTGACATTTAAAGGCTTAACTAGGTTAATTAGGTTAACTAGGCAGGTTAGGTAATTAGGTAAGTTATTGTATAATGATGGTTTGTTCTGTAGACTATCGAGAAAAAAATTGGCTTAAAGGGGCTAATCATTTTGACCTTAAAATGGGGTTTAAAAACTTAATAACTGCTTTTATTCTAGCCAAAATAAAACAAATAAGACTTTCTCCAGAAGAAAAAAATATTATCAGACATACTGTGAAAATTTCCTTGCTCTGTTAAACATGATTTGGGAAATATTTCAAAAAGAAAATTCTGACTTCAACTGTATATCGCCCATACGCAACCAATTCTAGCAACATTTTAGCTGATTGAGCAACATTTCTGTCTCTATTAAGCCTGGTTTATACTTGCCGTGTTCACTTGAGTGCGTGCGGCAACTGTGTCATCGCTGTGTTTGCAGAGGTTTGCTTTGGGTGCACGCGGCATGATTTAAGCTGGCAGAGCGTACAAAATGTTTTGAGACTCGAGTGAACAGTGCGCGCGGTGCCACGTTTCATTTGAGTTGAATATGAATCACTTTAAAGAGATTTTGTCTGAAACGGGTACGCCTGTACAGACATCTTTATGATCTGCCCATGCGTGATCATAGGGAGAACCAGACGGATAAAATTCAGGGCTAGAAATTGCAGCAGCAGTGGGAAAGGAAAAAAGTTTTTGTTAAAAAGTTTAAAAAATTTGAGGGATGCGTTTGTTAAAGCCAAAAAGAGAGGCCATGGCAAAAGTAGAGACCCAGGTGGTTTTAATTAACAATTACAGAAATATGTTTATCCTCCAGTCATAGGTTTTACACTGGTGCATATGTTACAATTTTGAATTTAAAAAATTTAATAGTTACAAAACTATAATTTAGGAACAAATTATTTCTTTAATAAGAGGAAAGGAATATTTGAACCTATCGGTTTACAACATACTGATGCCCTGTTTTTCTAGGATTTATTGGTGATAATGGTCAGGAATGTTCGACTATTAATTTAAGCATATACGTAGAGGACACAAACTAACTATTGCCAGACAGTAATATAAAAAAATAAAAACGCCAGTATTTTACTAAGTGTACTTTTATTCTTTCCATAACAAAACATATATTTGTAGAGCAACCCATGTTCTGTTGTCATTAATATTAATAAATTATAATAGGTAGTTTATACTATATTACTATAATAGGTATCTATTATTCATAGATATGAATAAAAGCAAGTGATGCATCAAAGATTGATTTAAAAAAATCTTAAATGATTACAATAATCTTTTATAATCATTAAATAACTAATAAAAAGAATTAGTTTAAAAATATTGAATTCTATTAATGATATGACGTAGTTCCGGAAACTTCCTACTTCTCGGTTATCCGTCTGACTTTATGGCCACTTTCTTTTGACTGCCCTATGTCGTTTTAAAGAACTTCACAACAGCGAACGAGTCAAGTATAAAAACCTCATCCATTATGTGAAATGCACGCGCAGTCGATAGGCGAAAGAATAAAAAATCAGCCTTTAGAGGTGTCAGTGTCAGTACGGTTAAAAAACACTAGTTTTTATAATAAATTACTAGATGATACTTTCGTGTGGGTGTCTGACAACAGAAAATAGATCTGGTAGCAGATATCACTGCCTTCGTTACTTTTTACCTCGTACTTTTTCTGTTAACATTTACTATTTTTATTTAGGATATGCGTTTTAACATTCTGATTTTAATGCCTGATTATTAAATTGTTAAAATGACTATAATTAAGTGAAATATTCATAAAATATTATGTGTTCTTTGGAAGTGGCATAAAATAGTCTTAAAATGAAAGTAATAAGGTTAATTGCAATATATTTTGGTGCAATATATCATACATCTAAAAATACATATAATGACAGGTCTATTTAGCAGACGACCTGCCAGAAATCAGAATCGAGAGATGGCTAAACAAAGCATGCAAATTCAATATTGGAGTCAGCATGATAACTGGCATATGGGTGTTAGAAACCTGCCCAGCTACTGACCACATAAGTTAATTAACAAAAGGGTGTGTTTAGCATGAAAGCATCGCCCGAAGACAAAGGCAGAGTCGTTAAAAGCCTGACTGTAGCATTTGCATCACTTTGACTCAGCCAGTAGTCAGAAAGACTGAGGGTAAATGTCCCTCATGGCTGGGCTCTTAATGAAATTATATCATTCAAAACCAAAGAATATAACTTTTCAGTCATATGTAAATTATTGTTCATTTGAAACTAGATTATATACATTTATATTTCCACAGCTCCAAACGCTAGATTGCAATTTTTTTTTGTTTGTTTGTCGTATTATCTCAAACAGCATTGCAAGAATTTTATAGTACAAACTGTGTGATCGGAGCATTAAAGGAATAGTTTTCTCAAATGTGCAAATGCACTCACTATTTACTCACCCTTAAGTACTTATAAAGCGTTAAGTTTCTTCCTGTTCTTAAAAGAAAATAAGAAAGCTAAAAACATGTAACCATTGACTTCCATAGTAGGAAAAAAATTACTATTTAAATTAATGATTAAATTTTTTTTTTTAGCTTTTTCAAAGTATATTTTATTTTGGATACACTCTGTTTAATGTACAATGCATGGTCTTTATTTAATGTACTTGTGCATCTGTGGATTTTGGCTTATGTGCAGATTATGCATGTAGAAGCTCTTAATTTTAGAAATACTGGAATAAAATCCTAACTATTGAATTGGGGGTGGAGGATTTTATTTAAATATTTTACATGGAAACTCAGCGTTTTTAAGTTCTTATGGTTTTTCTAATTAGATGATCAACTCCATTTCTAGTGCATCTGCTTTGTTTACAACAGCAAAACAGCAACATTGTTATTCCTGCTGTTCCAAAAAGTGACTATAAAATATAAAACAATTTGAATGTTTTAATCTGTGTTTTAGATTTATTATTTTTATTTATTATATTAATTATATTTGTTTTTATTTGATTTTATATTATAGAATTATTATATCGGGCAATTAAAAAAAATAAAACAAATCAATAAATAAGTAAATAAAAATCAGCAGTTAGAATCAGCCATGAAAATTAAGGATTGGTGCATCACTATTCAGCTCCAGGAATGCATGATTTTAGACATCACCTAATAGTTACACGTCATATAAAGCAATTTTTTTTTTTTTCGTCTAGAAAGGATAAATTCACTCCCCTGTAAAGCTGTAGTCTAATCCCTTGATCATCTCTCATTCCAATTCAGGCGAAGCGCAGAAGTTTACTCTGAAATTCAAGAGGGCTGAGGATTACCCCATAGACCTCTACTACCTGATGGACCTCAGCTACTCTATGAAAGATGATTTGGAAAACGTCAAAAACCTGGGAACCGACCTGATGAAAGAAATGCAAAAGATCACCTCTGACTTCAGGATTGGTAAGAGCCTCAGAGCGTCTATGCTGGATTTCTCTTCCCTTGTATTATTGAAGTGCATTGTTGGTTACGCAGTTTTGTTTTCCAGGCTTCGGTTCTTTTGTGGAGAAAACTGTGATGCCATACATCAGCACGACTCCGGCCAAACTGCTGAACCCCTGCACGTCAGACCAGAACTGCACCAGTCCGTTCAGCTATAAGAATGTGCTGAGTTTGACCGATGACGGCTCTCAGTTTAATAGCTTGGTGAGCAGGCAGCAGATCTCAGGAAACCTGGACTCACCCGAGGGAGGCTTCGATGCCATCATGCAAGTGGCTGTCTGTGGGGTTCGTCTTTTAGATTTTATTAAAAATTGTTGTCTAATTTTTTAATATATATATATATATATATATATATATATATATATATATATATATATATATATATATATATATATATATATATATATATATATATATATATATATATATATATATATATTTCAAAACCAAATCTTTATATGGGAAATTCAATTCATGTGTGGTTCCCTTTGATCTTCCAAAAATAATTTTAAGATGATCATTTGTTGCTGAATTAATGTTTTTTTAATTGATGCTCAGTTTTATTATTATGGTTTTGCATATGTTATTGTTGAAGACATTTTTTGCTGCTTCATATTTTGTTGAAACCCTACTTGTTCCTTGGGATGTAGTCTTTGAATAGGAAGTTCAAAAGTAGTTTGGAACATCACAGCAATACTTGCTGTACACTTTTTAAGCAATTGAATGCATGCTTTATTCTTAAATGTACTTACCTTATTAAAACAAATTAGTATATAACAGCTTCCACAGAAAAAAAAAACTTTTGTAAAGCATTTTGATCAGTAAATAAATTGATGTTTAATGTGCTTGAGAAATAATGATAAAAAAAAAATCAACTTGGCAACATCTTTCACAGTCATAATTTACATTTAAAAAACATTGCTTTTAAAGAGTAAAACAGGGTTTTAAACAACTTCTACTCTAAGGATGTCAAACTCAATTCCTGGAGGGCTGCAGCCCTGCACAGTTTAGTTCGAGGTGTGTTTAATTAGGGTTGGAACTAAACTGTGCAGGGCTGGAGCCCTCCAAGAATTGAGTTTGACATCCTTGGAGTAGAAGTTGTGATGTTCAGTGTTTCTTATAGTCACATGTGAAAACGTTAAAGAAACAAATAATAAATCTCAATTCATCTCAATCTGTCCATCCTTCTATAGCATTTTCATCTATACATTCATGTTTTTATCTAATTTTATTTATTTATTTATTTATTTTTTTGTTTAGTTTTTGAGCTAAATTATTAAAATCAGATTTTATTGTTTTAAACTGTGTTGTGAAACTAAAAATGATACAAAAACTATATATATATATATATATATATATATATATATATATATATATATATTATTTTTTAATTTTATTATTTTTTATTATTATTTATATTTTTTCTTTTTTTTTTATTAATTATGATTTTATTTGTTAATTTAATTATATTTTTTATTATTTTGAAGCAAAATTGCTAATCACATTTTATTGTTATAAACTACAATATATTCTCTGAAATTAAAAATGATGAGGTATAATTATATATATTTACTGCAGTGTTACCATTATTTTCTTGCTCAGTTTTTTATGCTATGCAAGGCTGCGTTTTTATGTAGTTCTAAATTAATAATGTCAACTATAAATATTACAGCTGCTAATATCCAAAAACATCCAAAAAGTACTTTTTAATGTTTGCATTGTGTTGTAGAATTCAATTTGTAACCATGTCCAAGTGTCCAGGGGTCCATTCTTTTACTCTTTTAGCTGAATTTGATTATTGGTGATTTTACATGATTCAGCCAACTGTTGTATTGCTGGTCATAATTTCGAGAATCGATAGATCTGTCCTTCACAACAAGCATGGGCACACAGCAATATCAGATCACTTCTGATTCACCAAGAACCAAATTACACAGAGATCAAATATCAAGATTAAAAGATCCAGGATCAAATCATCTTAGATTGGTACTAAGATTGGACGCCGGGTATGTCTATGTAACAACCAAATTCATCTCATCAGGTTTTTTTTTTTTACAGCTGACGTTTCTCTTAATTGTGTTTCAGAATCAGATTGGCTGGAGGAATGTCACTCGTCTCCTTGTGTTTTCCACGGACGCTGGATTCCACTTTGCTGGAGACGGAAAACTGGGCGGCATCGTGCTTCCTAATGACGGGAAATGCCATCTGCAGGATAACATTTACACCATGAGCCATTACTATGTAAGTGTGTGTGTTACACCGTGATTGATTACTTTGCTGTGTGCCTCCAGGAATATATGTAAGGAAGTCTCATTGTTTTCAATCCTTCTCCTCTAGGACTATCCATCCATTGCACATCTCGTTCAGAAACTGAGTGAAAACAACATCCAGACCATTTTTGCTGTAACCGAGGAGTTCCAGCCTGTTTACCAGGTTAAAAAAAGCTGTCTTTTGTGTGTGCATGAATAGGGCAGGCATGTCCTGTAATATGAGGAAACGGACTTGATAAACTGTTTTTGTTTGATCTGCAGGAGCTGAAAAACCTCATTCCCAAGTCAGCAGTGGGAACGCTTACCTCCGACTCCAACAATGTGATCAAACTCATTATTGATGCATATAATGTGAGTAGGCCACAGAAGCACAGGCAGAAATTCATTTAGCCAATTATTTTAGCTGCTGCTTTGTTTGATTTTTGATAAGTTCCTGAAAAATGTAATGTTTCGTAGTAACCTTGATTTGAAATGACATTGCTTAAAATAGGCCTGGAGGAAATACAGTGGTCTCTCGTTAATCGCGGAAGTTACGTTTTTAATCCCTCACTGCACACTTTTTACACTTTTCTCAGACGATCATTAACATTTTCACACTTTACGCTCTTGTTTAACACTCGCGTAACTTCTACCTTCCTTTAGCAAGTCCAGAAGTCTGATTTCATGTGTGAGGGTTAGCGTCTTGCTCTGCCTTTTGGGTGCTATCGTGGGTTCCTTTGACAGTGTGAAACGTTTCGTCGACATTGTGGGGTTTTTTGGGAAGAAAACTGGCAAACATACAGTATAGCACTTCAGAGTCACGTCTGTGCATACATAAACTCAATTTTTTTTTATTTTAAGAGTTCTGGCTTTTGTTTTTTTTTTATTATTATTTTTTTTCTTTCATTTTTATTATTATTTAATTATTTTTTTGAACATACATTTGTAAATTTAATGCAACACTTGGGAATGGTTTGTTTGTCTGATTGTTTTTGTTGTTTGTACTATTTGAAAATCCTTAATAAAAAAAATAAGAAGAAAGAAATTAAAAACTGCTTTTATTCTAGTCGAAATAAAACAAATAAGACTTTCTCCAGAAGAAAAAATATTATAGGAAATATTGTAAAAAAATAAATATCTTTTGAGAAAAATTTGAAAAAGAAAACAAAATCCACAGGGGGGCAAACAATTATTAATTAATTAACTTTATTAAAGAAACCTTTATAAATGGCTTGACTGGTCTTTTTCATCAATCGCAAATCGCAATCTTCTTTCTTAATTCTGTGCATTAGTCTCTGTCCTCCGAGGTGATTCTGGAAAACAGCAAGCTACCTGAAGGTGTGTCCATCTCCTACGTCTCCCACTGCAAGAACGGAGTGAGTGGAACAGGAGATAATGGGAGAAAGTGCTCCAACATCTCCATTGGGGACGAGGTGAGATCAATTTCCTCAATCTGAAAACTTTATGCAGATCTAGGACCAGTTTTCTAAATGGATCTTTTGCTAAACTACATAGATTCCAAGTCAAACAAACTTTAAGAGCAGTTTAGTAATAAAACATTAATTTTCTTGTTGGCTTAGTCCCTTTATTAATCCGGGGTCGCCACAGCGGAATGAACCACCCACTTATCCAGCAAGTTTTTACGCAGCAGATGCCCTTCCAACCGCAACCCATCTCTGGGAAACATCCACACACACCTTCACACACACTTACATACACTACGGACAATTTAGCCTACCCAATTCACCTGTACTGCATGTCTTTGGACTGTGGGGGAAACCGGAGCACCCGGAGGAAACCCATGCGAAGACAGGGAGAACATGCAAACTCCACACAGAAACACCAACTGAGCCGAGGTTCAACCCAGCAACCTTCTTGCTGTGAGGCGACAGCACTACCTACTGCGCCACTGCCTCGCCTAGTTATAAAACAAACACTATAAAATGATAGCTGTAAGAATAGATGTTAGCTGTTTTGTTTCATTTATTTAAGCATACACTCTTCCTTCAATTTTTAAACTTACTCTTTGGCTGTGAGTGTTTTTATTGTTTATTTATTGAAAATCAAATATATTCTGAAAGTGATTCCAGTTAAATCACTCCTTAGTGTTGTTAAAGGGTTAATTCAACCAAAGATTTAGTAATTCATGAGTCACCTTCAGATCATTCCAATCATAATGTTCATAACCACAGCACAAGTTAAGATATTTAAGATATTTGCGATGAAATCTGAGAGCTCCCTCATGGTCCTTAGACAGCAAAGGTCCTAAGATGTTCATAGTCCAGAAAAGGAACCATAAACTTTGTCAAAACATCAGTGGATCGACTGTAAATAAATACAAAGTTCCTTCAATATTTTTTGTGCACCACAATTGATTGTCTTCTGCATTAGATCAGGGTGTGCATATACTACTGAGTTGTGTTTTTGTTGTTGGTTTTTAATAAAATAAAAGTTTGAATTATTAAGTGAGTTGTCCTTAAAACAAGCTAAATAAACTGCCAATGGGGTAAGCAAAATAGTATTTTTTACACTTTTAAATAAGATTATTTTACTCACCCCATTGGTAGTTTATTTAGCTTTTTTTTTTTTTTAAGGAAAACACTTAATTTTGACTCATTTATGAAAACAAGACACTATTTTCTTGTCTATGAAACAATTCCTCATTTTTGAATTTTTGAATATTTGCACTAGAAACAAGAAAAAAACTCATTTTTTGCATTGCAGGGATTCGGAACTACTTGAGAGTGTTTAATTAATAACAGAATTTCTATTTATGGGTGAACTAACTCTTTAATGTTATATTTAACAGCTTCCCTATTTCCGTAAATGCAGTTACTAAATGTGAGAAATGAGCTAATATTTCAATCAACAGGCAAAGTGGTTAAGCAGCTGCTTGCTTCTCTTTAAGTCTCAGCTGTTCTTACGTTCCTTCCCCCATTCAGAGGTGTGTGCATATAAAGTATATTTCCATAATCTAATACTGTTAGAAGTGTATTCTCAACTAAACATTTTCGAGCTGCAAAGGAGAAACTTTTTTTTAACGAAAATTAAAACCTAATTAAAAAAAAAAAAAGACTATCAATATGAAAACTAGTCATATAAGTCAACTTATCATCAAACCAGACACCTAAATATTTATAAAATGTAACTTTTTCGGGTATTTTTGCATTCTATACTAATTTTAAGCAACCAAGAGATGTTTGGAATGAATTAAAAGTATTTTGTACAAAGTCTATTACCACTTTTATAGATGAAGCAGATTATTGTGTCATCTGATAAAAGTGTACATTTACAGACTCAACAGCTTTAGCAAGTTAATTTATATAAATAGAGAACAAAATTGGCCCCAAAATTGAACCTTGAGGAACACCTATCTTTACTGTTAAAGCAGAGATATGATTTTCTATAGAAACACACTTCTTTATTCTTTATCTTCTTTATCATCCAGTGCAGTGATATTTATTGAAAGGGTAAGAATATTTGGATAATAAAACATATTTTAAAAGAATGTGTTTTTTCAAATAACATTAGAAAATGTTTTTATTTAGAAATTATTTTACGAGAAATATTTAAAAAGGTTAATTCTAGAGGAATTTTTGAGTATTTAATTATCAAATTAAAAGATTGCGTATGACTCTTTTTCATTGTTGTTATTATTTGTATGTTTTGTAAGGATTATTTACAGTTTTACCCCAAAAAATGAGCAGTCTGTCAGATGAAGAAGAGCCGGAGTCAAAGATTTGAATAAATAAATAAAGTTTACTGAAGATAGTTTGCAGTTTCATCAGCAGAAGCCAACTTCAACACTCGCAATGAGTTCCTAGGCCGCTCTACTTACAATCACAAATTAATAACAATTATACTCTCACATAACGGCATTAACTGCATCATACATATAGGTGTTCTAACCTGATTGGTTAAATGACAGATAGACTTGGAAAATTTCCATGTGGGTGCGTGCGTACAATTCTGAACAATATCTTAAGCAAATAAACGTCAGACATCCACTAAACTGTTTAGAACTGATCCCAGACCTGTGGAAAGGATCCACAATCAAATAGAACACACACACACTTAAAGTACAATCTGTTTCTTACCCAAGGCTGAGTGTACCCTCAGCCGTCTTTATCAAAACTGGTTAAAAACCGGTATAATCTACATTCAAGCAGTTATATTCTTACTACACAAACTTTATCCTAAATAAAAAGTAGAATCACCTTAAAAGTATAAAACGTAAAAATAGCAAAATCACTTTAGACATTTTAGATTAGGTATAAACCCATATAAATAACAATAGAAACAGTTGCTTCCAGTCCACAGCCCTTCAGTTTTACTCGAGGTCACCGAGACCTCTGACCTAGTTTGGAGACTCCTGAAAATAGTTACAAAGAGACAGGCAAATGCACTGAACATACTTATATTCAGCAATGTGTTAACTTTATTTATTAGTTCAAATATTTCAAGGTTAAATACTCATTTAAATAATCAAATAATCATATTTAATAAAAATAATAAAAAACTTGGTGATGAAAAAAGCATAAAAGTTGATCCATGCTGAGACGGATGTGAAATGGATGTGATTGCAGGTTATATATTGCTTATTTTGTAAAGGTTGTGCCATAAATATAGCCAATGTTGCTGATATGGCATTAAAGCAAATAAATAAATAAATAAATAAATAATATTAAAAGAATGAAACTTATTAAAAATGGCAAAGATCACAAAGCAAAATTCAGCAAGTGCTCACTCTTGTCTTTCTGCATGACAGGTGGCATTCGAGGTGGCGATCACTGCAAAAGGCTGTCCTTTGAATGGAAAGTCTGAGACCATGAAGATTAAACTGCTGGGCTTCACTGAGGAGGTGGAGGTCGTCCTCAACTTCATCTGTGAATGCGAGTGTCACAAAGATGGGATTAAAAACAGCCCAGTGTGTCATTTTGGCAATGGTACCCTGGAGTGTGGAGCGTGCAGGTGAGTTATTCACTCAAACTGGCTGTAGCATCTGTATACTCCTCACACTCAACTGATAAATATGGTCTTATTCAGGTGCAATGAGGGACGCATTGGCAGAGTTTGTGAATGTAGCAAAGATGAGGTGAGGACTGAAGATTTGGACGCAAACTGTCGTATGGATAATGGCACTGACATCTGCAGCAACAACGGAGACTGCGTTTGTGGAACGTGCGAATGCAAGAAAAGAGACAACCCTGAGGAGAGATACAGTGGAAAGTTCTGCGAGTGCGACAACTTTAACTGCGATCGCTCAAACAACAAGCTCTGTGGAGGTACAAATGAGATTTTTTTATATATGTATATAAATACCACAAAATGTGTTTAAAATGCTAATATACTGACAATAACACTGCTCTGATTGAATCTTGACACATGAATGATTACTGTAAATGTTTTAACAGATTAAAGCTTCAACCTAAAAGTGTTTCTCCGTCTCTCAGGTCACGGTCGGTGTGATTGCAGAAAGTGTATCTGTGATGCTAACTACACCGGCAGCGCGTGCGACTGCTCTCTGGACACCTCCACCTGTCTGGCCAGCAATAAACAGATCTGTAACGGCCGCGGCAACTGTGAATGCGGCGCCTGTAAATGTACCGACACCAAGTTTCAGGGTCCGACTTGTGAAATCTGCCCAACGTGCCCTGGAGTTTGTACTGAACACAAGTGAGTTATTAACTAAAGCCACCAAGATCTGGCTGGAACTACTTCAGGTGTACACAACCAATAATTCCTGGTGTATTAAAATCCATTACATTTTGTAGCTAAAGTTTACATTATCTAGATGAATTTGTTGAAACATGAGTTTGTTTCAGTCATATCTTATTACTATTTTATAATCTATTGCAACAAATTATAATAATGTGGGAAATGTTGAATGTTTCTGTTTATAAACACATTTTCCTTGCAGGGATTGCGTCCAGTGCCGGGCATTTGGTACCGGTGACAAGAAAGACACGTGCGAGGAGCAATGCAGCTATTTTACTATGAAGGTCGTGAAAAAGAAAGAGGATCTTCCTCAACCCAACGATCAGCCCATCATCAATCACTGCAAAGAGCGGGACGCCAACGACTGCTGGTTCTTCTTCACTTACGCCACCAGGAACGACAGCAGCGTTATGGTCCACGTGGCCGAGGAGCTTGGTAGGTGAAGTTTTGAAAGAGCACCAGGAGGTCTTGATGTAGGATTTATGTTAATAATGTTTAACTTGTGTCCCTTAATGCTTTGTGTCCGTGTTGACAGAGTGTCCCTCTGGCCCTGACATCATCCCTATTGTAGCGGGTGTGGTCGCAGGAATCGTTCTGATAGGTTTAGCCCTTCTGCTCATCTGGAAGCTGCTCATGATCATTCATGACCGCAGAGAGTTTGCCAAATTCGAGAAGGAGAAGATGAATGCTAAGTGGGACGCGGTATGTTTCTCTAAATTATTTTCATACTAAAGGCCTGTTCAAACCAAGCATGATAACGATAAATATAACGAAAAATACCACACAGACAAACTATAATGATCTGTTTATTTTTAGATGATGCTTTTACTTCAGCATTACTCCTTGTAACCAACAGGTGGCATCAGTGTGCCAATAGCGCATTTAAACATTATACTGAGCTTGTGACTAATTACCCCTTTTATGTATTTCTGTATGTATTGTATAATCTTAGCATCAAATTACAAAAAATAATTATCACTGGATGATGCGGTGGTGCAGTGGGTAGCACGTTCGCCTCACAGCAAGAAGGCCGCTGGTTCAAATCCGCTGGGTCAGTAGCCATTTCTGTGTGGAGTTTGCATGTTCTCCTCATGTTAGTGTGGGTTTCCTCAGGGTGCTTTGGTTTCCCCCACAGTCCAAAGACATGTGGTACTGGTGAATTGGGTATGCTAAAATTGACCGAAGTGTGTGTGTGTGTGTGTGTGTGTGTGTGTGTGTGTGTGTGTGTGTGTGTGTGTGTGTGTGTGTGTGTGTGTGTGTGTGTGTGTGTGTGTGTAAATGAGTGTGTTTGGATGTTTCCCAGTGATGGGTTGCAGCTGGAAGGGTATCCGCTACGTAAAACATATGCTGGATAAGTTGGTGGTTCATTCCGCTGTGGTGACTCCAGATTAATAAAGGGACTAAGCTGAAAACTCTTGTGTGAGGCGTTTCTAATGCAGCGTCTATGGGGCAGGGCGGTAAATTGGACATTGTTCTCTTTTGGCTGCCGTTGTCAGTCACACATTATTTTTTATTTTTTCTGAAAATCTTGATAACACCATTGTGGAGTTTTAATTTTATTATTTCAGCAAATAAGATTGTTAAAAAAATTGTTGTACTCTCCCTTTCCCTGCGCTCTATGTTTACCCAACTATGACGACTTCTGCTGCTGAGAAACCCAGAAACATGAAAACTGAGGGTTCATTAATCTAATCAAAAGTGATTTTAGCTATCATAGTCAGTTCCTTAGCAATTGTAGAGAAGGCAACACAGAGACACTGAAGCTAGCACTGGATTCCTGCGCTACTTCAGTGTGCAAGCATGACATTTGTAACTTTTTTGTATTTATTTGTCATTATTTCCCATGGCATAACCAATTGTTTCCATGATAGTCTTTATCTTTAGATAACCTTTTAAAAGTGTGCTTAACATCGAGCAGTCTGCTTCTCCACGGTGTCGTCTGGATCCTTAAATTGCAAAAGCCCTTTAATTTTCAATGGATTCTGATTTGCTGACAGTGTTTTATCTGCTGGGGAAAATCATTCTTGAAGTCATCTCAGTGATATTGTTCTTCTGTATCTTTATCGTTGTGGTGTGAACTGTGCTATTTTTTAACACTGTGAATGATTTTTAGAACTCTTTTAATAGTTATTTTTTTATCGTTATCATGCTTGGTATGTACGGGCCTCAAGTTTCCTTATTTCTCTTATTTCAAGTGATCCGTCACCCCATAATGTTTTCCACATATCATAGGTAACTTCTGTTAATCTGTAATTAGGTAGGGATTTATATCAAAAACTGGACACAGTGAGGTCACGCTGGGTCTCATTTACCCATGTCGTCTTAAGAATTTTCTTAAAAGTGTTTCTTAGAAGCATAAGAGCAAACTACGCCGGATTCACAATATGAATTTTATTAAAAAATTATTTGCATGTGCCAGTTTCTCCAAATGACATTAAGATACTGTATAATTCTTAAATAATAAGTACTTATGATTTACTTATGATGTATATAAAATACTTTAAAAGAAGAAAATACATTTACCAACTGGCTTTGACTCATCCAGACTGCAAAACTAGGCTAACAAAGGCTACTCATGGTGTTTTCAAGCTTAAGTGTATTACATAAAAATTATTGAAGTTTATTTATGCTGCTTTTAATTGATAAAATATAATATTTCTCAGTATAGTTTGGTTTTGTCTGGCCAAAACTGGAAATTTTGTCATCATTCTCCAATTGGTCTGCTGTGAACATGAAACAAGAATGTTGGAAACCAGTTACCATAGACTTTCGTTGTATTTTTTTGTTCTTACTATGGGAAGAGTTTTATGAAAGTTTAGAACCACTTAAGTGTGAGGAAATCGTGAGGAAATTAACATTTTGGGGTGAACTATCCCTTTAAGCACAGTACAAGTGATGTCTGTGCTCATTGAGTGGGTGTGGCCTCTCTGGCACCAGATGAGGTCATCGCTGCCCCCTGCTGCTCACTGTTAGTATTGCAGCTCTCAGATCATCCTAAATATTACACTGACAGACTGAAGGCCTCGGTTCTTTATAAACTTTTTTTTGTTTGTTTGTTTTGCATGAGGGTTTATGAAAAAGCCTGTGTGTCTATTTAAAGTGCAATGAGTCAGCCAACTTCATATCTGCACAGCTTTTTCCCTTTTTTGTAGTGAGTTTTCTCCTTATTTCCTGAGTTTTTGTTTATTTGTGATGTTATCAAGATTTTACATAGCTTACATGCAATAGGCTGATTTCTGCCCCTTTTCATATGAACACACTGTTTTGTTAAACCTTTAACAGGCACATTTTTAAAAAATAAAATGGGTAAAGTTGATTTGCAGATACCAAACTAAGCAATTTTTCAGTTTTGTTTTACTGATAACACATTCATATATGGTCAGTCATGCAGCTACAGTGCTTGTTAAATGATTAATTAGAATCAGTGAACATAGAAACTTATTGATTTACAATAAATAAATGTCATTGCATCACTGTCAATCTAAATGTCATAATGTCAACATGTCATTGTGTAAAAGCTTCTTTCTTAATCACTTCAGTTTCTTGCTTTCTTTACTTAAATTCTGCTTTTCTCATTCTGTCATATTTTGTCTTGTTTTCTCCTCCTCTCTTCATACTTTTTCTTCTGGTCATATCTAGCAAGAGAATCCCATATACAAGAGCCCCATTAATAAATTCCAGAATCCAAGTTATGGAAATAAAGGCGTCGCGCTCTGAGTCTGTACTCTTCCTCTCTCCTCCTCGCATGGCCTTTTGTTTATTTGCATTTCTGTCTGTTCACCTTTCTGGTTCTTCAGCAACAACCTCAGCCTTGTGAACAGTGTGTAAAATGTCCTGTCTAATTCACTAATTATCACAAGCCACAAAGTGATGAGAGTGTTTACCCAAACAAATGAAGAAAAAAGATTTATTCACCCGCATGTCATTTAAAAAGAGTGTAATTCAAACGATTGTCGATACTAAATGCACTAGTATTTAAATGAATGCGTATACAAGATGACTGCAAGTACAGTGTTTGTGCTTGGTTTTGTGCCTTTAGGAATGCTTGCTTTAACCATTGTTTAATCTATTTGCAGTGCAGTGTGCTAACCCTGACGATTATGTTGTTTGTATTTTATTTTTCGTCTCTTTTTGTTGTTCTCTAGGGTGAAAACCCCATTTACAAGAGCGCTGTGACAACGGTGGTCAACCCTAAATATGAGGGCAAATAATGGACGAACGTGTCTATCCCCAATCTACACTGTATGCAGAACAATTCAAGAGGAACAGAAGCGTTGAAGTTCACTTTGTTTCTTTAACTTTTTAATTTTTTTTTGCATTTTTTTAAAACCACCTATCGGCTGTGCATTTGCCACTGTTCAGTATAATCAATTAACCTGTGTTTCTATGCATCCTTTAGAAACTGTACAGTATGTATAAACTTGAGTTTTTACTTTTTTATGCAAAAAAAAAAAATCCAATGTTCAATTTTGATTTTTAGCCACAGATCTGCCTTGTTTTTTTGAATGTTAAAAGCCGTCACATTGGGATAGATGACAGGGGTTTTATAGGTAAGATAAGGTCAAGTCTGCATTAAGAATGTTGTTTGAGACGCAATAGATAAATATTCAAGGAACACTCCGCTTTTTGGGGGGAAATAGGCTTTTTTACAATCCTCCAAGTGTTACACAACTAAGTTTTACCTTATTGAATCCATTCAGCCAATTCCTGGGTCTGGCAGGAGCGCTTTTAGCTTAGCATAAATCATTGAGTCGGATTAGACCAGTAGCATCTCGCTCAAAGTCAAAAAGTCATTTTTCCTATTTAAAACTTGACTCTTTTTGTAGTGACGCTGTGTAATAAGACTGATGGAAAATGATAAGTAGCTTGCTTTGGGCTATTTTCAGGTTTTGTATAATATCATTGTGCCTGCTGTAGCCATGATATGGCAGCAAAGTTCCTTGATTATTACACCAGAAGGAAAGTATAGTTCCTAGCCATATCAGCCTAAAGAAAATAGCAGCTTTCCATGGAGTTTTTACATTTTTTATGCAATCTTTGAAAATCTCAATGTTCCCTTGACTTTTAGCCACAGATCTGCCTTGTTTTTCTGAATGTTAAAAGCCGTCACATTAGGATAGATGACAGAGGTTTTGTTGGTAAGATAAGGTCAAGTCTGCATTAAGAATGTTGTTTGAGACATAATAGATTGAAATTTGAGGAACACTTCGCTTTTTTTGGAAATAAGCTTTTTTCACAAGCCCCCAAGTGTTAAACAATCGAGTTTTGCCTTGTTCAATCCATTCAGTCGATATCTGGGTCTGGCGGGAGCACTCTTAGCTTAGCTTAGCATAAATCATTGAATCAGATTAGACCGTTAGCATCTCACTAAAAGTCAAAAAGTCGTTTTTCCTATTGAAAACTTGACTCTTTTTGTAGTTATGCTGTGTAATAAGACTGTTGGAAAATGATAAGTAGAGACTATTTTCAGGTTTTGTTTAATATCATTGTGCCTTCTGCAGCCATGACATGGCAGCAAAGTTCCTTGATTATTACACCAGAATGAAAGTATAAATCCTAGTCATGTCAGCCTAAAGAAAGCAGCTTTCCATTGAGTTTTTACTTTTTTTATGTAATCTTTGAAAATCTCAATGTTCCCTTGACTTTTAGCCACAGATCTGCCTTGTTTTTGCTGAATGTTAAAAGCCGACGCATTGGGATAGATGACAGGGGTTTTGTAGGTAAGATAAGGTCAAGTCTGCATTAAGTATGTTGTCTAAGACACGACAGATTGATATTTAAGCCACACTCCACTATTTTGAGGGAAATAGGGTGTTTTTACAAGCCCACAAGTGTTAAACAACTGAGTTTTATCTTACTGAATCCATTCAGTCGATCTCTGGGTTTGGCGGGAGCGCTATTAGCTCAGTGCAGCACAAATCATTGAATCGGATTAGACCATTAGCATCTCGATCAGTCAAAAAGTCATTTTTTCTGTTTAAAACTTGACTCATTTTGTAGTTATGCTGTGTAATAAGACTAATGGAAAATAAGTAGCTTGCTCTGGACTATTTTCAAGGTTTGTATAATTTCATTGTGCCTGCTGTAGCCATGATATGGCAGCAAAGTTCCCTGATTATTACACCAGAACGAGATTATGGTTCCTAGACATACCAGCCTCTAGAAAATAGCTACTTTCCATTTCCCATCAGACTTTGTAGATGTTGGAACTACAGACGAGTCTAGCTTTAAATAGCAAATATCAAAACTCTTTTACAATTTTAAATGAGATGCTAATGGTCTAATCTGATTCAATGATTTATGCTAAGCTAAATGTGCTCCTGCCAGACTCGGAGATTGACTGAATGGATTTAAAAATGGTAAAACTCACCTACTTAACTCTAGGGGACGTGTAAATCAAGACTTTTTCAAAAAAAACAAAAACAAAAGAAGAGCAGTGTTCCTTTAATGGATATCCACTGCTTTATTCAGTATTTAGTTAAGTAATCGAATCAGTTTGTGTCGTTTGATGGTACAGGAAACTTTGTGAATTAATGAATGGATGGGGTGTCCTGTCACTGGTATAGTAGGTAACTGTAGCGGACCACTGCTGTTTGTACACATGGTGCTTTTCTCATGTAGACTCTGCATATGTCGTCTGCATAATTCTGGCTGATTTGAGTCCAGTCTATAATGCTTAGGCCTATGCGAGTCTGGATGTGTGTGTGTGCTTACATCGCCTTGCTTTGGTCTGCGAGTCAAATGGTTTTGTGACTTTTTTTTATTGCGCTTACTAATGATTTTGAATCTAAAATGGACAGATTTAGTATCATGCAAACCAACTGTTGTAAAGGTTTTGAGTGTTTGATTGAAATGCCTTCCGCTTTGCAACATCTGAGTTGTTCAGAAAATGTCAGAGGGATTTTTTTGGCCACTGTCTGTGAATGAAACAATCAACTTGTGGTTAGTGCAGACATTAGTGTAATGTCATATGAAAAGATCTTCAGGTTTTACATTTGTTTAAAGAATGAGGAATGAAACTCAGGTCCTGGATTTTTCTCTTTCACTGATGCCAAATATTTACGTCTACTGTGCAAGAACTATATTTTACTGTCGTTTCTTTTAGTCTCTCCGTGAGTGGAGTTGTTTCACATTTCTTTTTATAATTGAATTTGTCCATTTTAACTGCATTAGATTATGGTTGGTTGGTTGGTAAAGATCAGTGTTATAAAAAAATAATTACATGTTTCTCCCTTTTTTATCTTCAGAGCTTGTAAAATTGTAATCATGTTACACACAATTTGCATTGTAAGTGCCTTTTTCATTTTTGCATCAAGCCCACTGTCTTTTGTTTCTACTAGTTATTTATTGAAATAAAGAACCCAAAACACTGGACTGCATTGTTATCAGGTTTGTTTTTGTGAGTCAGCATGCCTTATAATCAAACGTAAGAGATTTTATTATTAAATGACTTTTAGAAATGTCTGCGCTTTACACAGTTTAGCTGTGTAGTTTGTTTTTTCATCCATTTATATTCAGCACGTAGGCTATATACCATGGTACTGTTAAAAATTTGATTCAGTTTGACAGATGAGCTGATCTATATAAAGTGAACAAGGTAACATTTATGGAATGATGGGTTTTATGTGCATTTTTATTTTACCAATTAAAAATGCATTAAAGGTGATTGTCTTCAGAAACATTTTTTTTGTGCTGGTTGAAAGTGTCTTTACTTTCCAAAGGTAATGATTAAAGTCAATGATCTAAATGTATTTATATGTATTTTTATTTTCTGGGTAAGGCATAAAAAAGACTAAAAAATGCTCTTCTAATTATAAATTGTCAAGCCGATAATTCCCATAATTCTGATAAAAAGTGCAAACTGTCTGTCAGCAAATGTAGATTTGAACAACTGCGCACCTGTTCATGCAGATTGTGCGTGCACTCATGCCAAGGACATGAGTAACAGCGCTAAAAACAAATGCTGAATCAACTTTTTAAAATCCTCAATCAAATTTGTAGTTAGTTTTGCACGCTGGAGGGAGGACGACACTATGGCTGAAGAATTCCTAAAACTATTTGACTTCACGCAAAGCTGATGTAGATTGTGTTGTTATGAATGGGTTATATGCACAGAAGTGTTGTTCAGCCACTGAATTTTTCTGGAAACATTATGAGTATTTTCAATTTCATAAGGGACCTTTTACAGCATCAATAATATAGATTTTTATTTCGATTCCCCGCAAAAAGCCAAAACATTACATAGAAATCATTGAACAAATCATAAAAGAAGTGTAAATTTAAAGTAATTCATCTGTAGTAATAAGGGAAAAATCATTTACTTCATGAAGATCCTTTATGAAGTGTATGCTAAAGAGAAGTGCCGTAGCTTATCAAGGTGCTTAATTGCTAGAACGGCTGAAGTAGCTTGAAGATATGTTTCTGTTTGTTTCCATGTTTATACTAGTGTTTGTGGCACAGGGATGAGGAACTGTAATGCTGTCAAGGTCTAACTAGAACTTCAGCAGTGCAAAAGCATGGGATGAAAACCGGTTTCAAGGATTACAGCAGTTTGGAAAAGTCACTGCTTTAAAATAGCAAAAGTTGTCATACCGTTCCTAGGGTATATTTAAGTTTATTTATTTTACATCTTGTCAAAGACGATCTTATTTATTTAGGGCAACTATATTTCCAGTACTAAACCATCCACATCAAAAGTTACTGGACAGCCCACAATTTAGCAAATGTTTGAAAAAAAAAAAATGCTATAATCATCTATATACTGCATAACAAGCTAATGAACCTGAAATGCAGTGTTCAGTGGAAAAAAATGTAAAATTTTTTTTTTTTTTACAAACATAAAAATAACTTATTTGAGCGCAGTAATAACAATACTGTGAAACGTGATATTTTATCCAGGGTTATCATACCGTCAGAATCTTATACCGGCCTATGCCTAACTATGCCTAACTAGCCTACCTGGAAAACAACGGCACATATCGTTCATAAACCACACCTGTCAACATTAGGCTGTGAAAATAAGGGGAAAGGAAGGCAATGCGGCCGTTTTTATATTTATTTTAAAGTGTTTTCAAGCCTAAATGAGAGGAAGTATAGTTCTCTTGAACAGCCATTCACATTTAAGAGCAAGGGGCGTCCCCTGGTGGTTCAGGGGAATACTTTAACTGTATTAAAGCGGGACGGGAGAATTTTGACCGGTATGTCATAAACCAATCAGAACCAAGCCTTCCACAACTCCCTACTTTTAGGTTCGAGAGGACACTCAGACTGTATGAACAAAGTAAACTACACTCAAACTTTACTTCAATATTTCAGAAACGTCCTGTAAATTTATACTGTGAACATTTATTTACAACACAACTTCAGGAGGAGCCTTAGCAGTAGCTACATATCAAGGTAAGTAACTGAACTGTTGTAAAAATTAAATGTAAGTAAAGCGTTTATGTTATATATATGTTGGTCAGCTTTTACAATGTAGATCCTGTTTACAATATAAGCAGTGTTCATATACATTTAATCTGACATTAAGAACTTAGAAAGTGTGTTAACAGCATCCTGTTCTTTCACATTTAGATGGATATAACAGTTTTGTTATTATCAGCTCTGCTAGGATTTGTTTCTTATGTCGGTGCTAACACAGGTAGGCTAATATTCAATTTAGCAACATCAACTTTTTAGTGCCTAAGGGAACATTTTAATGTTTAGGTATTTGGGGTTTGTTTCCTAGTAATCATGTGGGTAAATGTGAAGTGCTTTATTATTAATATGCAAAGAAAAACCTTTAGAAATGATGTTCTGCAAAATCAGTAATCACTGAATGTTGTTGTGTTGTGCTCAGACAGTAATCCATGCATTTCTGCAAATGCCAAAACCTGTGGAGAGTGTATTCAGATCGGCCCACAGTGTGTGTGGTGCAAAGATCCTGTAAGTTCTTTCATCTACACTGATTTTCTCCTTGTATGACTGTTGATCAGAGTCTTCCTGGACGATGTGTAGCTCAGCAAGTCTCTTCTTGCATCTAAACAGGATTTCAAACCTTCACGCTGTGATGACATTGAGTCCATGGCGAAAGCTGGCTGCACTGCAGACGGTGTAGAAAACCCTCGAGGAGCGGTCACTATTGACAAGAACAAACCCGTCACAAACCGTAAAACTGATGGAGGACAGAATCTGAGGCCCGATGAAATCACGCAGATTCAGCCACAGAAAGTCAAGCTGAACCTTCGCTCAGGTACTGGATCACAGAAACATCACTGGATCTGTCTAAATATGTTTTGAGAAAAGAATCATGACACTCTCATCCAAATGTCAATCAAAATATTGCTTAGTCATCTCAACTCAGCAAGCAATGGGCTTGGGCTGTCAGTAAAAATCTATTAGATGTCTAACAACAGTCAAAAATAGACTAGTGACCAAATAGACAGAAATAAAGGACTACAGATTCGAAGTTTGCGTAATCTGTCTATTAGATGACTAGTTGTCTATGTTAAGACGTGTATTAAACACAAAAATATTTGTTTGCTAAGAATGTTGCGCCAAACTTAATTGACTTATTTTGTTTCTTGTTTCTTAGTCACAGCAGAAATAAATTTGAGAATAAATTTGCCACTCAATGTAATGAAAGTGAATGAGTTATTGTAATGAGAAAATGAACAAGCAGCAGCATTCATTCATTTTCATTCAACTTAGTCTCTATTTCAGAGGTCACCACAGTGGAATCACCTCCCAAATATTCCGGCATATGACCTTTCAGCCACAACCCAGTACTGGGAAACACTTATTCACACACATTACAGCCAATTAAGTTTATTAAATTCACGATTAGCGACTGTGGGAGAAACTGAAGCACTCAGAGAAATATGCAAACTCCACACAGAGCTGCCAACTGGTCCAGCCGGGACTCAAACCAATGACTTTCTTGCTGGTAGGCAACAGTGTTAACCACTGAGCCATCATACGGTCCATTATATAAGTACGGTGGCCAAGAGAGCTTAACGCGCAGCAATTTTTCCCGAATGATGTATAACAGACCAAGGAATTTTTCCTAAAGACGCGACTGGGATGAGAATCAGCAGACCATGGTGCTCCACTGGAAACAGAGGGTTTGCCATCTCCAGTTTGGAGGAGAGTCCTTACCACAGGTGGAGGAGTTTAAGTATCTCAGGGTTTTGTTCATGAGTGAGTGAAGGTAATGATTGACAGGCGTATTGGTGCAGCTGTAATGCAGTCGATGAACCGGTCTGTTGTGGAAAAAGAAGGAGCGGAGCAGAAAGACAAAGCTCTCGATTTACTCGAATCTACGTTCCTACTCTCACCTATGGTCATGAGCTTTGGGTCATCACCAAAAAGACAAGATCTCGGAGACAAGCAGCCGAAATGAGTTCGGATTGAGTGAGAAGCTCTGTCACCCGCGAGGAGCTCGGAGTAGAGCCGATGCTCCTCCATATTGAGAGAAGTCAGCTGAGGTGGAAAGCAAACTGTTTCAGATGCCTCCGGGACACCTACTTAGGGAGGTGTTCCAGGCATTTCCCTCTAGGAGGAGGCCTTGGGGAAGAGACAGGACACGGTGAAGGGACTATTTCTCAAGATTGGCCAGGGAATGCCTCGGGATCCCCCCGGAGGAGCTGGAGAAAGTGTCTGGGGAGAGGGAAGTCTGGGGATCTCTCTTAAGACAGTTGCAAAACAGCGTAATACAATGAGTTGCCTAATTACCCTAACTTGCCTAATTAACCTAATTAAGCCTTTAAATGTCACTGTAAGCTGAATTCTAGTATCTTAAAAAATATCTAGTTAAATATTATTCACTGTCATCATGGCAAAGACAAATAAAAAAATCTGTTTTTAGAAATGAGTTATTAAAAATATTATGTTTAGAAATGTGTTGGAAAAAAATCTCTCCGTTAAACAGAAATTGTGGGAAAAACATGCAGGGTGGCTAATAATTTTGACTTTAACTGTATATTCACTTTATATTGAACTATTCACTTAATTATGAATATAGTAAGAGGTCTGATCCCCTGTAAAAGAAACACATTTTACCTTTCTGTATGTTTCTCATCTCTTCTCTCCACAGGAGAAGCACAGAAGTTTACTCTCAAGTTTAAGAGGGCAGAGGATTATCCCATTGATCTGTACTTCCTGATGGACCTCAGTCACTCTATGCTGAGCAATTTGGAAAATTTCAAAAACCTGGGAACCGAACTCGCCAATGAGATGAAGGACATCACGAAAGACCTGCGTATAGGTCAGGAGGACACAAACGCTCTCGTTCACACCTTTGTTTGTTTTTAAAGCTGTTAAATGATCCGATAACTCCTGTTTGCAGGTTTTGGTTCATTCTTTAGGAAACCTTCCATTCAGACGAACCCATGTTTTCCAGATAATTGCATAGCTCCATTCAGTTACTTTAATGTACTGAGCTTGACGGACGATCATGCATTGTTTACACAAGAAATCAGCAAGCTGAAAACCTCTGGAAACCTGGATTCTTCAGAGGCAGGATTAGAGGCATTGATGCAGGCTGCTGTCTGCACGGTGGGTCAAGATGAACATTCCTCAAAAAAATAACTAGAGTCAAAACATGTTTGCACATGCAGTGTTGTACCTGTGCACACATCGAATCTAATGGTAAATGCTTCAAATTTAGGAATGAGAAAGCTGAACACAAAGTATATGATACTGTGTACAACAAATTGCTGCGTCGTCATGTTATATATTTAGTCATGGGACGGTTAAGATTCTAATGGTATGATAACCTTAGATAAAAATAGCACTGTTTGTCAGTATCACGGTATTGTGAGTACCTTGGTTCAAAATAAAAAAAAATAATAATAATTTTTTATCCCTATTGAACTTGATATATTTTATTTTCAGAAACATTTATAATATTTTGGAACAGTAAACATGTCAGGCTAAATAAATAAAATAAGTCACAGACGTCACAGAACATTCGTTTCAAAAACACAGATTTCTTCTTGTATAGGCATTTCTGATATCTTTCTTTTCTTTCGATATGAAGTAAGCCACTGCACTGTTCATTTTCAGACCCTACTTGGCTGTGCGATTTGGGGAAAATATCTAATTACAATTTTTTTGATAGATATTGTGATTTCGATTTAATTTGCGATTTTATTTTGTTGTCAAGCTTCAGCTCAATAATCTGTATCGCAGGTTCTTACTGTTAAAATGCAGCGAGTGTTAGTTAAAAAAAGGACCTGAAATGATATTAACTTACTTAAACATTATTCAAATAGTTTTTAAAATGTTCAGAAATTAAAATATTTTTTCTCTAGATCAAACATTAAACACTAATTAAATGACCTTACCTTTCTTTAAACAAGTTAAACTAAAATTAGGGAGATAGTGTAGTATGCAGACAAAAATAATAATATTATAAAAATACAGAACAATCAGCAAACTAACCTGGATGAAATAACTCTGAAATTGTACTTTGCTGTTGCTTACTACTATACTGAGTGTCACAGGCAATACTTTTAGTTGACTTTTTAGCAAGACACTCTTTATATAGCCGCCTGTGCTGCTTTTTTAGTTGCTGGTTGTTGTATTTTCTCATGCTGTCGCAACAATTCTCACAAATTAACAGTTTTTGTTTCGGTGTCTGTGACTTTAAAACTAAAATATTCCCATATTACAGATCTTCTGTTTTTCTTTTATGTTAATCCATCTATTAATGCAAGCTCCATTCTCCGTTCTGTATAGTTTGGTTGCTCAATTCTAATCAATTCACTCACTTGGCTAGATCCCACCCAGACGGCAGTCACGCATTTTCTCTGGCTGGGCAAATTAAATAATACATAAATAATTCATATCGCAGCCTCTTGCAGTTAGCTAATTGCAACGTTCTAAATCGCAGTTGTGATTCGATTGAAATTTATCGTACAGCCCTACATGTAAGTTACATTTAAATTTAGGTGTTAAGCAGATGATTTTTCCAAAGTGAGGAGGCATACAGTGATTCAACAAGAAGAGGCAATACACATAAAAAGTGCGAGTTATACAAAGTAACATTTTTTAGAGAGAGAGAAAACGCGTTTCTACAAGCGGTTTGTTTAGGCCATCCACCTGTGTGAAGCACACTCAGAATTTAGAGTATACTGGTTGATGTGTGATGAGGTGGAGCAGAGAAGAGGGTATACATTTGTTAAGTGGTGACGTATGGAATATTTTTTCCAGGTTCAAGCCACTACACATTTTATTTGAGAAAATATTCATTTATGACAACTTTTTAGTCATATCACACATTAAAATGAGTTTTATATACAATCATGGTGTACACAACAGCCTCTGGACTTGCTGCATCACAGACACCAATATTTTAACAATCTATAAAAAATTTATCACTTTCTGGTCTTCTAATATTAGGCATGGATTAAATCGCGGTCTTGATTTTCAAAAGTATTACAGCACTTTGTAAATGTTTATTATTACCATTTGATGAGTCTCATACAGTTTGATAGACCTCTTAGACTTGAAAGCCGCTTCACGTGACGTCACACTTAACAAGCGGATTGGTTTTTATTCATCAGGTGTTTAGGTGCTCTTAGAAAACATAGGTTCAGTTGTCGTTTGAAAGCTACCAGTGAGTTTGCAGCCCGTGTGGGAATAGGAAGATCATTCCAACACCATGGAACATTAAAAGAAAAGGTTTTGGAAAGTATAGCTTCTCTGGAATGGTGCCAGGGGATGTAGACCTTCAGGAGCAGGTGGATGTAAGAGGGTGCAGTGCCAGTAGCTGTTCTGTAAGCTAGCATCAATGATTTTAAATTTTGAATGTTGGTTTATAAGTGATATGTTTTTCAGATGTTTCCTGAATTGCGGGCTGACCAGTAACTTTTGATGTGTACGGTTATTTTCTGTTGGAGATACTGTCACCCTAAAAAATGTACACATACCGTAGGAACAATATAATACAAAATAGATTATTTTAAAACCTTGACTTTTCCAAACTACGGTAAACCTTGAAACCGGTTATCGCCCCATGCCTATTGCAACTTGATGGTTCTGATTTTTCAATCAAAAAAACAAACCATGATGTCACCATGTGATTGAGCATTTATACACTAGGAAACACACTAATAAGAGTCCTAGGCATCCCTTTGGACAAAACCTGTATTCTGTCTGCTGTGTTTCAATTTGTATCTCAGGACGTGATTGGCTGGAGGAATGTCACTCGTCTCCTTGTGTTTTTCACGGATGCTGGACTGCGTTTTTCTGGTGATGGAAAACGAGGTGGCATTGTTCGTCTAAATGATGGGAAATGCCTTCTTGACGATAATATGTACACCAGAAGTGACTACTCTGTAAGTATGGGTTTCTCAGACAGACTGATACCCTAGTTTAACTATCCATCTTTATGTATCATTTGATGTATTTTCACAGGACTACCCCAGCCTCTCTCAGCTGGTAGACACAGTTACTGACAATAGCATTCACACTATCTTTGCTGTGACAGAGCAGTATCGGGATCTTTATCAGGTGTGTACATGCCACGCTGCAACAACATCATGTTCATCATTATAAGCTTCAAACTTAAAGGTATAGTTCATTCAAAAATGAAAATTATGTTATTAAATACTCACTCACATGTCATTCCAATCCTTATTCATCCTCAGAACACAATTGAAGATATTTTAGATTAAATTTGAGAGCTCCCACATCCTCCATAGACATAAAATACCAAGAAAAAAAAACAATCCTCAAAACCAACAAAATGCCTTCAGTGGTTCGAGTGGAATATAATTAAGCTAAAAAAATACTTTTGAGCACACATAAAACAATGATGACTTATTCAAGGTTCCCTTCAATGTCAGTATAGGCCGCACATTCACAAGTGCACTGGGCTTATTTTACACACTCAGTTTTATTTTATACACACAAGGTCGCATATGCCTCATATGCCTTGGATGCACCAGTACATTGTTTCAAACTGAGGAAGTCATGGGTAGGCATCCAAGATAATGTTCACTGTGACATTGGACAACAGAGGTAAGGATCCACATGCAGGGGCAAATAGGAGCATACACAAAATCCAAGAACATAGTCAAAAGCAAGCAAACTGTCAGGGAAGGGCGCAAAACAACAGGAAGAATAAACAAAAACACGGAAGGGCAAGGCAAGGAAAACGCTTTCTAATGCTAACAGAAAAAAGACTCAGCAAAGTGTATGTAAAAAGTAAGGTGTATAAATAGTTCTGGCCGTTTGTTCATGATGAGCTTCCGCTGTGTGTGAGTAATCCATCGCAATGTGGAACTAGTGTATGCGTAAGGTGCATGATGGGAGGTGTAGTTCATTTTAGTGGAAAATGTGTAGTTCTCCAGCGATATACAAACACTAGATCACTCGTGATCCTGAGAGTTCACCCTTTACTGACTCTGAGAAGAAGAAACAAAATGAAAGCATTCTTGAATTCTCAAAGAATTTGTATTCTAAAGATAAACAAACATATAGGTTGTGATGGGCAAAGCAAGGCTTCATGAAATACTTGAACAGAATGAAGCAAATGTGTCGAAGTTTTGTAACGTTTCGAAACCCATCTGTACACAGACATCTAGTGGTCATTTTTATGTATTACTCTGGAACAGCTTCAGCAAAGAAACAGTAAAGCAAATTGAGGTATTAAAACCCATGTTGTAGAGTTGAGGTTTCAAGTGATTTAGTGGAGCGGTGAGAATTCCTGACTAGCATGCAGAGATAATGGGTTTGAATTCAGGGTGATGCAGCTATAGATGTTAGTTTTTAAATGCTCTGTTCTTGTGACGTGTTTTGTTTTAACATTGGTCTGACATCCCACTGAACACTTTGTGAATAAATATGTCTTGTTTTAGTCATAAAAAGTAACAATATTGAAATACATCAAGTCATAATTTCAGAATATTTGTACAAGCCGGGATTCAAACTCGGGCCATTTGCAGCATCGTTACTCTGTGTACACGCACAGTCCACTAGGCTACGTAAGAAAGATATTTGTTTTTCCGACCCTGTCAGTCAAATGCAGATTCGCCAGGTTTTGAATCGCGGTTGTTGCTAGATCAAATACAGTTGAGGCAGCAAGTTAACAAGAATTATTTTTATTTATTTATTAAATTGACCATTTATTGTATTTTATTAACGTCTACCCAACCCGCACAGTAATGTAAAAACAGTAGTTGTACAGAGTATTATTTATCTTGTTTATTAAATTTCCTATTTATTGTATTTTATTAACGCCTACCCCCACCCTAACCCTAAACCCAACCGTCACAGTACTGTAAAAATATTAATTATTGTTATGCAGTGTCACAAAAATGATGCTGTATTGATGTGTGTATATCTGCAGCAGTATCCTATCTAGACTTTACATCAAATCGCTTCTAAAATGACCATTTTTTGCATTGCTGTAGTCACGTGACCTGGTGTTTCGAAACACTTTAGTCATGTGATCTGGGTGTTTCTTATCATTCTTCAGGATCTCAACATTGAGTCAAAACTCAATCACATCAGCCATCCCTACATCTAGGGCTCAGGTGTCAAACTCAGTTCCTGGAGGGTCGCAGCGTTGAACAGTTTAGTTCCAAGAGTAATTAAACACACCTGATCAAACTAACTGAGTGCTTTAGGCTTGTTTGAAATCTACAGATAGGTGTGTTGAAGCAGGGCTGAAAACTCTGCAGGTGTTTGACACCCCTGATCTAGAGGCTTTGGAACAACATGAGAGTGTGTAATTAATAACAGAATTACAATTTTTGTGTGAACTAATCCTTTAACTGAGAATGTTTAATGAACTGAGTTTGACTTGGAGTACAAATGTATGTGTTTTGCAATAGGAGCTGTCTGCTAAAGTGCCTAACTCAGCAGTGGGGACACTCTCCACCAGTGGGGACAATCTGGCTAAGCTCGTCATTGATGCATTAATTGTGAGTTCACGTTTGATAGTGTTCAGTTCTGGTCCTTTTTAAAGTTGAAATTAGACTAAAATCACTGTTATTATTTCCTTTTTTACAAAGTATTTTACTCAACAGCCACAGGCTTGTTAGATAGATAGATGATTTAACTCACTGCTAACATGATTTAGCACAACGCTTTAATGTTTTAGCAAGTTGTTAGCATGTTTATAGCATTATTTAACACAGTGCTAGCTTATTTTAGCACATAGCATATTTTAACACTGCTAGCATGTTTCTGCTTATTTTTACAGATGTAGCATATTTTTAAAGATGTTTTAGCATATTGACGTTTTAGATAAATAGATTTGTTTGTATCTTACTGCTAACAAGCTAATCAAACAGTTCACACAGTTATGTTTGATAGTGTTCAGTTCTAGTTCTTTTTAAAGTTGAAAGGAAATTAAACTAAAATCACTGTTATTATTTCCTTTCTTTACTTGACAGCCACAGCTTGTTAGATAGATGATTTAACTCACTGCTAACATGATTTAGCACAACACTTTAATGTTTTAGCAAGTTGTTAGCATTATTTAACACAGTGCTAGCTTATTTTAGCACATTCGTGGTATGTTTTAAACACTGCTAGCATATTGGGTTGCTAGCATGTTTCTGCTTATTTTTATAGATGTTTCAGCATATTTTTAAAAGAAGTTTCAGCGTATTGGCATGTGTTAGATTAATAGATTTGTTTTTAGCATACTGCGAACAAGCAAATCAAACATTAGCAGTTATGTTTGATAGTGTTCAGCTTTAGTTCTTTTTAAAGGTGAAAGGAAATGAAACTAAAATCGCTGTTTCTAACTAAAACTAAAACTAAAATTTGAAACTAAAATCATTAGTTCCTTACAAAGGATTTTACTCAACATAGATGTAAGATTTAACTCACTGCTAACATGCTACAGGGTTGTTCATAATCTTAGATATGCACTCAATCCATTTTAATATTGGTTGAGTGGCACAGTCAGATCAACAGTTCTGTGGCAGTAAAATTAAAGGTTACTCAAAACCTTAAAATGTTTAAACTCTCATGTCTTTTTTCATCAATTATTCTTTTAAAGACAATGTTTTATTTGTTCAAAAATTTTATATCTCACAGAAAGTCTTCAGTTTAGATCATGATGAGGGTTAGGAAACTATGCCTGTAAATGTATAGCTTTGATTTATTTTTGATATTTGCCCAGCACTAATATGCTCTCTGTGTTTAATTCTGTGCATTAGCCTCTGTCCTCTGAGGTGATTGTGGAGAACAGCAAGCTACCTGATGGTGTGTCCATCTCTTACGTCTCCCACTGCAAGAACGGAGTGAATGGAAGAGGAGAAGATGGGAGAAAGTGCTCCAACATCTCCATTGGGGATGAGGTGAGAGAGTGAATGCAATATATTTCATTATGTCAAACAACACTAAATAAATAACATGAATTGTAACTCAAAACCCACTAAAATACATTACTGACAAGAAACTGAATTATTTATTTACATGTAACGATATCTGATATGCCACAATGAAACATTTATGAATGTCTATATATTTGATTTATAATTTATAAAGAAATGTTAAGTATTAACTTGGAAAAAACCATAAATTTAGCTTCTGTCTTGTAATGTGCTTACTGTGTTAGCATTCAAAAGAACATTTCACTCCCTCCACCCTCCCCCTCCAAAAAAATACACATTAGTTTCTATTTCCATTCTAAAAAATATGCAACTGTAATGTAAACACTGTGTTTTCATTATATGTGCCTCACAGGTGTTGTTTGATATAGAAATCACGGCTAAAGGCTGTCCGTCTAAAGGTAAACCAGAGACCATAAAGATCAAGCCACTGGGGTTCAGCGAGGAGGTGGAGATCTTTCTCAACTACATCTGTGAATGTGAGTGTCACAAAGACGGGATCAAAAACAGCCCCGAGTGTAGCGGAGGACAGGGAACGCTGGAGTGTGGAGTCTGCAGGTCTGAGAAGCTGTCATTCTCTCTCCTACATAAATGAAGACATGACAAACTTTCTGACTGACTGTTTTCTCTCTCATATCAGGTGTAATGAAGGTCGATCTGGCAGAATTTGTGAGTGCACCCAGGATCTGGATGCATACTGCCAGATGGATATGTCGTCAGGCATCTGCAGCAACAATGGCGAATGTGTCTGTGGAACCTGTGAGTGTAAGAAAAGAGAAAACCCGGAGGAGAGATACAGCGGAAGGTACTGCGAGTGCAACAACTTCAGCTGCGACCGCTTCAACAACAAGCTCTGTGGAGGTATAGTGACTTTAATGTCAAGTCAATATTTGCCCTCTTCACTTAATCTATTCAAGCTAGTGGACAGAGATTAAAGGTGCCATAGAGTGCATTGATTCGACATGTTCTTTGATATCTACAATTAAGTTAAAGAAAATTCTCTAAAAATGCTCATTTAGGAGGAATGGGCTATATGCACAGCAAGTGTTTTTCAGCCACTGATTAACTTAATCGGTGTGCGGTTGATGTGACTATTTTCAATTTCATGAGGTTGATTTTACAGCTTTGAGAATGTTATTTGATTGAAATATAATCAGTTAGACCGACTTAAGCATTCATTAAGTTGGTCAACCTTTAAGTGAGGTTTATTCATAAACTAATTTCAAGAGGATCAGGTTCTTATGACTGCTTGCAGCTGGTCCCGCATTTTTCAATTTATGATTCACCAATCAGACGATTCCTAAGCCATCTTCGTTTTGAAGAATCCCCCCTTTCACCCCTACCCTTCCTTCTTTCCTAGATGGGTGGCACGGTGGCCCAGTGGTTAGCACTGTTGCCTCACAGCAAGAACGTCACTGGTTCTAGTCCTTACCAAGACAGCCGACATTTCTGTGCAGAGTTTACACATTCTCCCCGAGCTCACCGGTTCCCCGGTTTCCTCCCACCGTCCAAAAACATGCAACTTAAGTTAATTGACTAATCCAAATCGGCATCATAGACATGCTCTTAGTAAGTAGTTATCTCCTAAGAGCAATCACTATCTGTTCATTAGCTACTACAGCAGGGGGATTCTCGAGATCTACCTGAGCTCAAACTCCCCTCTCGCCTTGCAAACGGATGGGAGCCCCGGGCTCGAGGATCTTATGAGCTCAGGGCTCTCTCCTGGGACAGCATGCCAAACAAGCTTTATAAACAATCATCAGCTAAGTGTGAACTCTTAAATGAAGATGAAAGACTGTTTAAATGCAAGCGTCATCAGGAGCAGCAGGTGAGTGCTGAAACTCCATTGAAAATACTGTGGAAAAATATATTTCTGTATTTAATGGAACAATGGAATATAATTCAGTGCGTCCAGTCTGAGACCCACTTTATATTGTATTTCAGTCAAACAGTAAAGATCATTGATTCACAAAGAAACCAGATATTAAATGCAACAATTTTGTAACGCTGTAACAATTTACTAAAACTGAATGCGCTGGCTTACTGAAAACAAAAAGTCCCAGTGCATATACCCCATTACCCCGGGAATCAAAAGCACTGCTTTGACCATATTTGGAATGGTCATGAATATTAATGACCTCTGCTCTGTTGCTCTGCAGCCCATGTCAATGCCTGTTCACACACAGCGTGATGAACTCTGAAACACTAACGTGGAAAATAATCGTACTTCATTTGACAAAAAAAAAAATTGAAAAACAAACAAGTAGATGCTCGTTTTAGATTTGCATTAGGGGTGATCTGTAAGCAGCTACTGTAAGTCTGCTCATCTGTTACTGCTCCTGAGTTATGTATCTAGTGCATAAAACATGCGCTAAATTATAACTATACACAACAAAAGGGACCAACAGAGATGTATTTAGAGTTTTATATTGTGAATTTAACATATATGAAAAAACCATGCAGGTATTAATAATAATCTCCGCATAAATAGATGTGTTTTATAAAGTTTATTGGTGTTCTTTCACAAAAAAAAAACAAAAAACAAAAAACAGAAGAGCTGAGTGATATAACACCATGCATAAATCCACTAAGGGCTTATGCTCAGGAGTTTATATATGTTCGTGGCCTCAAAATTCACAATAAACACGTTAGTTCAGGGGTCACCAATCTCGATCCTGGAGTGCCGGTGTCCCTCCAAGGTGTAGCTCCAACTTTCCTCAACACACCTGTCTTTGTGTTTCAAGTTTACCTAGTAAGACCTTGATTAGCTTGTTCAGGTGTGTTTGATTAGGGTTGGAGATAAAATCTGCAGGACACCGGCCCTCCAGGAACATGTTTGGTGACCACTGCGTTAGAGTAACAAGATATACATTTAAACAGACTCTATGCCACTTTGGTGTGAACACAAAAACATTGTGGACACTTACCCAAAGCTGTGGGTAGATTATCTTTTTTGTTTGTTTGTTTTAAAGGAATAGTATACCCAAAAAATAAAATAAAAGAATTAAGTCATGCTCAAGGCGAGGCAGTGGCGCAGTAACTAGTGCTGTCGCCTCACAGCAAGAAGGTCGCTGGTTCGAACCTCGGCTCAGTTGGTGTTTCTGTGTGGAGTTTGCATGTTCTCCCTGCCTTCGCATGGGTTTCCTCCGGGTGCTCCGGTTTCCCCCACAGTCCAAAGACATGCAGTACAGGTGAATTGGGTAGACTAAATTGTCTGTAGTGTATGAGTGTGTGTGTGGATGTTTCCCAGAGATGGGTTACGGCTGGAAGGGCATCCGCTGCGTAAAAACTTGCTGGATAAGTTGGCGATTCATTCCGCTGTGGCGACCCCGGATTGATAAAGGGACTAAGCCGACAAGAAAATGAATGAATGAATGAATGAAAAGTCATGCTCAAGCCAATAGTGTACACCCTATTTTTTTCAGATGAGCACAGTCAAAGTTATATTAAATAATATGGCTCCCCCCAGCTTTATAATGCGGATGAATGGAGCTTTTGGAGCTACAAAAAGCCTGTTCATGCATCATAAACATAATCTATATGGACTGCATTAATAAATGGCTTCTAAAGCAAATCAAAAACACACATTTATATAGATCTAACCATAAAGTCAGATTAAAGATTCATCAGTTTTGGTGGAAACCTTTAATATGTTCATGTGTTCTCCACAGGTCACGGTCGATGTATGTGCGGGCAGTGTGCATGTGAATTTAACTACGCCGGCAGTGCATGCCAATGCTCTATGGATACCTCGAGCTGTCTGGCCAGTAACAAACTGATCTGTAATGGACACGGCATCTGTGAATGTGGACAGTGTAAATGTTTGGACAATTGTCAAGGTCCAACCTGTGAAATCTGCCTAACCTGAAACAGTGGTGTGAAAAGGAAAAAACTGACACCTGAAAGCATATCCCTCAATTTATACTGTACATCATATTGAGACACATGTTATACATTTTAATTATTGAGTGTCATCATAGGTCAGTAAGATGATGTTGGTTGATGCAATATGTTTGCATGTTATTATAACCTACGAAACAGGTTATGATCTTACAGTATATACAAGATTTATACAATTTATATTTTTAGAAATGCTGTGATGCAAAAATACTACACAGAGTGAATTGTCTTAATGCCTGGGATTAAATATGGGTGTTTCAATTGGTTTCAGTGGTACAATTTGTCAAGAAGACCCTGAGTGATCATTTCTTATAGTGGAATATGCGGTGTATATTAAATATTACAATAATGTATCACTAAACATTCAAAACCGATTTGTCAAGTTGCACTTTCACTTATATATATGTAAAATTTGAACATTTTTATTAATCTATAAGCTTTTCACTTTACTTTGTAAATCTATAATGGCAATCTGACTGTAGGCAACACAGTGGCGCAGTAGGTGCTGTCGCCTCACAGCAAGAAGGTCGCTGGTTTGAGCCTCAGCTGGGTCAGTTGGCGTTTCTATGTGGAGTTTGCATGTTCTCCCTGTGTTTGCGTGGGTTTCCTCCGGGTGCTCCGGTTTCCCCTACAAGTCCAAAGACATGCAGGTGAATTAGGTAAGCAAAAACTGGCCATAATGTGTGTGTGTGTAATTGAGTGTGTATAGGTGTTTCCGAGTGATGTGTTGCAGCTGTAAGTGGCTTAAAACGTGTGCTGGATAAGTTGGTGGTTCATTCCGCTGTGACAACCCCTGATTAATAAAGGGACTAAGCCAAAAAGAAAATGAATGAATGAATGAAATCTGATTGTATTTAGAATTTATTCATTCATTCATTTTCTTTTCGCCTTAGTCTCTTTAAGAATCTGGGGTCGCCACAGCGGAATGAACCACCAACTTTTCCCAACATATGTTTTTATGCAGCGGATGTCCTTCTAACTGCAACCCATCACTAGAAAACACCCATACACACTCTTTCACACACATACAATATGGGCACACCCGGAGGAAACCAACGCAATCACAGGGAGAACATGCAAACTCCACACAGAAATCGCAACTGACCCAACCGAGGCTCGAACCAGCGACCTTCTTGCTGTGAGGCGATTGTGATTTCTTATTTCGACCTGCAGGTGCCTCTAGTGTTCAACATTAGCATTTCATCCATCATCTTTACACATTAGTCCTTTATAATCTCATTTTCAGAGTTCATTTACGCTTTAAATATTATACAGAAAAAAGAAAGATTTCACTCATTAAATCTTCTATGGATGATCTTTAGATATTGTTAATACTGTTAAATCAGAGCATACAATCGGTCATAAGTCATTCCTCCTGTACTTCTGTTGAATATTTCTACAAAATATACTGTAATCAAAGTGAGATTTCTATACTATTCCCTTTCTACAATTCTTCTGTCTGTCAGTCTTGAACGTTTTATGTTACAACCCTTAAACACTACAGTATTCTCACTCAGATACACATACAGTATACACTCACCGGACACTTTATTAAGTACACCTTACTAGTACTGGGTTGGACCCACTTTTGCCTTCAGAACTCCCTTAATCATTTGTGGCATAGATTTAACAAGGTATTGGAAAATGTTCCTCAGAGATTTTGGTCCATATTGACATGATAGCATCATGCAGTTGCTGCAGATTTGTCGGCTGCACATCCATGATGTGAATCTCCCATTCCATCACATCCCAAAGGTGCTCTATTGGATTGAGAGTTGAAGACTGTGGAGGCCATTTGACTACAGTAAATTCATTGTGATGTTCAAGAAACCAGTCTGAGATGATTTGTGCTTTATGACATGGTGTGTTATCCTGCTGGAAGTAGCCATCAGAAGATGGGTACACTGTGGTTATAAAGGTATGGACATGGTCAGCAACATTACTCAGGTAGTCTGTGGTGTTGACACAATGCTCAATTGGCATTAATGGCCCCAAAGTGTGCAAAGAAAGTATCCCCCACACCATTACACCACCATCACCAGCCTCAACAGTTGATACAAGGCAGTATGGATCCATGCTTTCATGTTGTTGTTGCCAAATTCTGACCCGACCATCCAAATGTTGCAGCAGAGTTCGAGACTCATCAGACCATGCAGCGTTTTTCCATTCTTCTATTGTCCAATTTTGAACCAGCTTGAACCAGCGACCTTCTTACTGTGAAGCGACAACGCTACCTACTGCGCCACGGCATGGCCCCAACAATTATTCAATCAAATGAAATTTACATAATGCTTCATATGTTTTCTAGCTTTTCTTTTTCTAATGTTACATAGTATAGTATCATATTGTTTAATCTCCTTTATAAAATGTCCACAATTTGGCTTAGCTTTGGCCCATTTTTTTTACATGAATATGGTATTTTTCAGGCAACATTATTAGTTGTATAAGAAAATAAATTGTAGGCCTACTTTTTGAATTAATTTCATTTTGTACTAAAGCAAACATGACATTATATAATCCAATTTGTGATAGTGTACCAAATGTCCTTGAAATAAAGTTAGAAACATCAATCCAAAATAATCTTGAGTATACACATAAAAAAAAAACAGATGAGTAACAGATTCTTTAACAATACCACAGAGTTTTCTCTATCCAGTTCAAATCGTTCAAATAACTCTTTTACAGGATACATTCTGTGTAAAATTTTAAAAGATACCTGTACCTGTCTCCAAAATAGAATTATTTAGACATCAAGTCTTCTCCCTAATGTGCCTCAGTGGGAAGAGCCTCACTCCCAAAAGCCCCGCCCACATCTCTCGCTCCTTCAGTTTGTGTTTCCTGTGTGTTTGTGAGGTGTGTGAAGTGCAGCTGCTGAACCACTGAACGAGACCTGCGCACACCTCACACACAGTCCCAGGACTTTCCCACACTTTTATTTCATTTTTTCTGTATTTTTTCATATGCCCTCAGGACTGTTAAAGGGTACTGTAACCCAAGACCATCAGGACAAGTTGATCATATAAACATTTACTTCCTAAACACATAACTCTAGGAAGAGGGTTGGAGAGCATGAGTTAAGGTAAGTAGATTTGATTTATTAATTTATTTTAACGACCTTAAAATCTCTTGACTTTTAAGCAGTCACAGATTATTTAATTATTGATTATGCATAAATCTGTACTTGTCTATGCTTATACAAATTATGTTTATGCAGGCAACTTTTTGCAGTGTAGATCAGATATCAGACTTTTAGATTGATTTGATTTTTATTATGAAATGTAGAATGATATGATAATTAATGTAGGCTATTTGTGTTTGAGTGTTAATCAAAATGTAGGTTAACAGAAGAGGACATGCTTGTTTCCTGGGTCTGCCTTTTCTTTCTCAGTATATTATTTGTTATCAGAGTAAATGATTAACTGTGTCTTTTCATTGTTCTGAGTCAGAGACCTCTCTGTGCCCATCCTTCTTTAAAGCCAACCGACATTTTAGCGCAAAGAATGTTTTATTTCGTAATCAAACAAATGGGTCAAGATTATTCATTAATATATATTGAACTGCCATTCACAGAACATTTTCCATGTGATGCATTTCTGTGTTGTTTTTGATGCCTTATTACTTTCAGATGAAAATGAAGCTGCTGTTATTATCAGCTCTACTTGGATTTGTCTTTTATGTTGGAGCGAAAACAGGTGATACAAGTCATTTAACTCCAACAACACAGCTACTTTTTGGTGCCTTAGGGAACATTCTTTTAATGTTTAGGTGTATTGAATGTATTGCATTGTAAACTGCTTTGGTGAACATATGAAAAAAACGATTATTTTTACAATTATATTAGATATTCTGCAAAAATACATCATTTTTAGTTGCTTTTCTTTAAAACTACACTTTAAGAAGTACACTTTAATCACAAGAAAATGTTGGGGATTTGTTCCCCCCATAGTGAATCTGACTTGTAATGCTTTTGTGTGTTGTGCTCAGACAGTAATCCATGCATTTCTGCAAATGCCAAAACCTGTGGAGAGTGTATTCAGATCGGCCCACAGTGTGTGTGGTGCAAAGATCCTGTAAGTTCTTTCATCCACACTGATTTTCTCCTTGTATGACTGTTGATCAGAGTCTTCCTGGACGATGTGTAGCTCAGCAAGTCTCTTCTTGCATCTAAACAGGATTTCAAACCTTCACGCTGTGATGACATTGAGTCCATGGCGAAAGCTGGCTGCACTGCAGACGGTGTAGAAAACCCTAGAGGAGCGGTCACTATTGACAAGAACAAACCCGTCACAAACCGTAAAACTGATGGAGGACAGAATCTGAGGCCCGATGAAATCACACAGATTCAGCCACAGAAAGTCACGCTGAACCTTCGCTCAGGTACTGGATTTGTCTGAATGTGTTGTGAGATATGAATCAGAAGTTGAATATGTGAGTTCAATATGTGACATTTCTGTCATCATTTACTCAGCCTGTATGGCTTTGTTTATTTCATTGAACACAAAAGGAGAGTTTCTGAGGAATACTGATTATATCTACCAATCTTTTCCACTAAGCCAAAGCATGTAAGGACTGAGAGAACACGTTTGAAAAAAAAAATTACAACAGTATTATAAATGTGATCCATGCAATTACTGCAATACATTTTTTTAATAATGATTTTTTTTTAGGGTTTTTAAACTTTAATGGACAGAATAGTGCAGAGAATTGACAGGAAAAAATTGTTGGGAGCAGAGAGAAGGGAATAGTCGGCAAAACACCTTAAGTCTGAAATCGAACTCTGGTCGCCGTGAGCACCATGGTGCTATATGTCGGCGCTCTTAACCACTAGGTTATTGTGTACGCTGACACATTTTTTTAACTAAATACATCTTACGTTATATTGTTACTAGAGATAGTCATGCAGATTGAGTTGGACCTTTTAAATGAATCAGATGTCCTAGTTCACTGAGGCCGTCTGTGTTTTATAAAAGCATTGTTTGCCATCTCTGGGCATGAGTTGTTTTGAACTGTTGGTAATGACATTAATTGTGATTAAATCTGTTTTTGGGAAATCCGGAATTAATTTACAAGTTAGATTTGATCCTGGAGAGCACGGTGACTCAATGGTTAGCACTGTCACCTCACAGCAAGAAAGTTGCTGCTTTGAGTTAGGGCAAGGCAAGTTGGCATTTCTGTGTGGAGTTTGAATGTTCTCCCTGTGTTCGCGTGGGTTTTCTTAGGTGCTCCGGTTTCCCCCACAATCCAAAGACATGCGCTATAGTTGAGTTGGATGAACTAAATTAGTCGTAGTGTATGTGTGTGATTGAGTGTGTATGGATGTTTCCCAGTGATGGATCGCAGCTGGAGGGGCAGCCACTGCATGAAACATATGCTGGATAAGTTGGCGGTTCACACCGCTGTGGATACCCCAGATTAATAAAAGGACTAAACTGAAAAGAAAATGAATGCATAAATGAATGAATGAATGAATGTGTATGGATGTTTCCCAGTGATGGGTTGCAGCAGTAAGGGCAGCCGCTATGTGAAACATATGCTGGATAAGTTGCTGGTTCACGCTGTGGGGACCCTAGATTAATAAAGGGACTAAGCCGATAAGAAAATGAATGAATGAATGAAATTTGCCGTAGTGTATGAGTGTGTGTGAGTGTGAATGCAAGATTGTATGGGTGTTTCCCAGTACTGGGTTGCGGCTGGAAGGACATCCACTGCATAAAACATATGCTGGAATAGTTGGCGGTTCATTCCGGTGTGGTGACCATTGATAAATAAGGTTCTAAGCCGAAGGAAAATGAACAAATTAATGATTTAATTCTCAAGTTCAATTGGCTGACTCTGAGCGACTGTTATAAGGTCATTGATCATGATGTTTATCAGAGACTCAAGCACGTCATGATTTTGTCAAGTACAATGCGATCCCGGATTAACATCTATGTTGATCCTGGAACATCATTTTTGTTCGAAAATGTAATCCATACCTATTCTCTACCCCTAAACCCAATCATAAATGTAAATTATTCCCAAAATGAGAGGGGAATAACAGTTCGATAACAATCATGTAGACGTGCTTAAACCTAACTGTAAGCCTAAACTTAACATAAACAGTAAATGTATCCCTTAATTCTGATTGGCTGATTGGACTGTTGTTCCAGGATCAACATAGAAGTTAATTCAGAAACATGTCCTACTTGGTGAAATCTGGTTGACGAGTCTCAATGCCTTACTTTACATTTGTTCATCAAACAGATGACTCAAGAATACCTGTAAATTTATTAACAAGTCTAATGGAAAATTCTCCAGATATTTAGTGTTGCTTTTTATTATGAATTCGCCTAATGAATTCAGCAAAGGTATTCAAGTGAAAGTAGCATTTATAGCATCTTTAGTTTAGTCTCTTATCTCGTCTCTTGACAGGAGAAGCACAGAAGTTTACTCTCAAGTTTAAGAGGGCAGAGGATTATCCTATCGATCTGTACTTCCTGATGGACCTCAGTCACTCTATGGTGAGCAATCTGGAAAATGTTAAAAAGCTGGGAACCGAACTCGCCAATGAGATGAAGGACATCACGAAAGACCTGCATATAGGTCAGGAGGACACAAATGCTTACATCCACACCTTCGTATGCTTTTAAAGCTGTTAAATGATCCAATAACTTGTTTGCAGGTTTTGGTTCATTCTTGGAGAAGCTGGTTATGCCTTACATTCTGATGACGCCAAAGTATCTGAAAAACCCCTGTTTTCCAAGCGACTGCACTGCGCCCTTCAGCTACAAAAACGTCCTGAGCTTGACAGACAATCATGGATTGTTTACCCAAGAAGTCAGCAAGCAGAAAACCTCTGGAAACCTGGACGCTCCGGAGGCCGGATTTGATGCAATCATGCAGGCTGCTGTCTGCACGGTGGGTCGAGCTGAACATTCCTCAGATGCCAGAGAACTACGGGCAAAGTCAATACATGTTTGCACATGCCGTTTTATGCTTGCCTGTGAATGGCCTGAGATTTGTTCCAGTAAAGTCATTTTTTCTCATGTAAAATGCTTACACTTTTTTAAGTTGAATGCAAATCTCTAGATAGTATATAAAAGAAATCACCTCAACATCATCTTTATATGCTGTTTTAACAGTAACCTGAGGGTTCTGATTTAACTATCAAAACTATTTGTGTAGTCAACATGTATATGCCAAATCAGAAACACACTTATTATTGGGTTACATGGATACTCACCCTTAGGTCCTAGGAAACAGTAAGCATGAGTTTAGCTACAGCAAAAAAAAAAAAAAAAAACCCTGCCCATATGAAGCTGTGTACTCTGTTTTGATTGTATCTCAGGACGTGATTGGCTGGAGGAATGTCACTCGTCTCCTTGTGTTTTCCACGGATGCTGGATTTCATTTGGCTGGAGATGGAAAGCTTGGTGGCATCGTTCGTCCTAATGATGGGAAATGCCATCTTGACAATAATATGTACACCATGAGCAACTACTTTGTAAGTATAAAATTGATATGGATGGATGGATGGATGGATGGATGGATAGAGATGGTGTGCCATGAAAATATATCACCCACACCATAACCCCACCAGCAATGTGTAACTTGTGAAAAATGTGTAACTTGTGAAAAAGAGAACGATGGATCCATGCTTTTATGTTGTTTATGGCAGTTTCTCAATACCATCCCAACGTTGCATACACCAAGGCTTGTTATACAATGCACCCTTTGTTTAGTAAGTCTGTGCGAATAATAGACTCTCCTGTTGTGGTACCAGGTGTGAGCTTCTGATACTGTAGCTCATCTTCTTCAAGGTTCATTATGAAAACTCAATTGCAGACCTTGGTTATTTGAGGTGAAGCTGGGCGATATGGCAAAAATGCAATCTCGATGATTTTCCATATTGAACGATAACAATATATATTTCGATATCAGCTGTTAATGCTTTCAGATTTAAGAGTACCCCAACAATGACTGAAGCCACAAAAATGAGAAGGTCCTTTAAATAGCTTTACCTATTTTGGGTGGCCAATAATTTTGGCTACTGAAAATTAGGTGCATCTCTAATATCAACACACTTTTAGTTTCCAATTGTTGCACTTTTCTGCTGTGGGATTGGCTCTTAGATCATTATAGAGTAAAAAAGTCCAGAGAACATTGTTATCGACACATTTTATCGCGATTTGATATCATATCATTTATTGGCTCAGCCCTAACTTGAGGTTATTTGATTATTATAACTGTAGACTTTCTATCAGCTCAAACCAGTCTGGCCATTATATTTTACTTTTAGCATCACCAAAGCATTTCGCCATTTACTGTAAGCCCTAGAAATGGTTGCATGTAAAAATCCCAGGGGATCCCAGACAAGGCAAGGCCATCTTATATATATATAAAAGAGACATAATGGTGTGATCTGTCAGATGTAGCACATTGCTTATTCAGTATAGGCACAGCTAAACAGATGTGTTTTCAGTCTCGATTTGAAAGTGTCTAATGTTGGAGCACATCTGATCATTTCTGGAAGCTGATTCCAGCAGTGGGGGGCATAGTAGCTGAAAGCCGATTCACCCTGCTTTGACTGAACTCTTGAAATTTCTTATTTATTTGATCCCAAAGATCTAAGTGATCTGTTAGGTTTGTGTTCAGTGTGCATATCTGTAATTTATTAAGGTCCTAGGCCATTTAGTGATTTATAGACAGGTGTGATGTGCTATGATTTTCTGGCTCTGATCAGAATCCTGGCCGCAGCGTTTTAGATGTGCTGCAACTGTCTGACTGTCTTTTTTGGAAGGCCAGTGAGGAAGTGGTTTAAGTAATCCACCCTGCTGGTGATAAAAGCATGAACAAGATCAGCAGTTTTTGAAATACTCAGACTAAACTGCCATGTCAGTTTATCTAAATCACTTTGTTCCCCATTGTGAGGCTCAGTTTGAACTTCACTAGATCATGTTAATCATGTCTACAAGCCTAAATGCAGTGAGTCGCCGCCATGTTTATTGGCTGATTAGATATGTGCAATAATGAGCAGCTGATCTTTATAAGGTGACCGGTGACTGTAAATCAGAGTGTTCTTACATTCTTTTCTTTTTTCTTTTTGTTAAAAGGACTACCCCACCATCTCTCAGCTGGTAGACACACTGAGTGGCAACAATATTCAGACTATCTTTGCTGTGACTGAAGAAATCCGGGAGATTTATCAGGTCTGTACATCACAATCATATATTAAATCTTTGTTATACTTAAACTCAACCACATTTATTGAGGTGACGCCAGGATGAAGTTGAAAGTAGATGGCCTTATCCACCATATTTTCCATCTAAGAATTGGAATGGCAATTTGTGGCAGGGGCATACTCGCGTCAAGCTCCCTAAACTGTTCTGAAATGCAGTTATGCAGAGCAGTATTATACCTATATAATATTAAACAACTAAATATCATTCCTTCTGTTATTTTCTTTTTCTGAACTGACATTTTGAAAATCTTGCAAAATGACACAATGAACTGTATTGGTCTGAATGGTCAATTGTCGTTGATTATAAGTCAGAAATTACCATAAAAAGAGAATTTAAAGTTAATTGTTTAATTGCAACTTAATTGTTTTATGTTCAATCAACTTAAATTTATTAAAACAAAGTAAATTATGTTATTTGCTAGTTTCAGCTCGCTGCAAGTGTCATTTTAATGTTTTGCACCACGCTGTTTAAATAGCAAATGCATTTGCTCTCATGGTGAAAGTAAAGGTCGATTGGAGGAGGCTCATCTCTCATTCTCGCACTGCAGATGGTCTGTTTGACTGTTTTCTCGCTAGTGAAGCGTTCAGTTTTTACACTTACAAAGTCCGCCATGTAAATAGCAAATGCTACGCAAACGCAACTGACTCTTAAAGAGAATGAGAAATGAGACTCTGATTGGTTTATTCTCAAAACACACCCAGAACCTATTAAGAGAATAAGGTCAACACTTAGACCATGCACCGTGGCGCAGAGCGTATTTTTCCGTCACTAAAATAGCAAAAGTGGATTCAGATGCGCCCTTAATGCTTTTGTGCCCTGCACTTCAGACTTTGTGTGTAGATCGTTAAAATAGAGCTCCTGAACATGATTACGATTAATGAACGATTGTTTATTGAAAATCAACATTAAATAACTAACATTAAAACACGCATTGTCTAAAACAAACAGTCACCTTTTTCTAAGCATATATTTGTGTGGATGCAATAAGTTTTGTGCACAGACAGAGGATATCGAAACCAGCCGAATTCGAGCACAGATAAACACTGTAAGAGTTCACAAGACTGATTTCTCATGAAATTGGTCTTACTTCATACATATAGCCTAAAAATAAAGTCAAATTAGATGCAAAGTTTGACCTAAAGTATGCTGAAATAGCTAATCAGGTTACAATATACTAAATAGCCTATCCCACAAACCAATGAAAACATACATACATTTTATTAATAAATAGGATATAATTGAAATAAATAGGTGAAGCAGTGGCGCAGTAGGTAGTGCTGTTGCCTCACAGCAAGAAAGTTGGATCGCTGGTTCGATCCTCGGCTCAGTTGGCGGTTCTATGTGGAGTTTGCATGTTCTCCCTGCGTTCGCGTGGGTTTCCTCCGGGTGCGCTGGTTTCCCCCAGAGTCCAAAGACATGTGGCACAGGTGAATTGGGTAGGCTAAATTGTCTGTAGTATGAGTGTGTGTGAATGAGTGTTTGTTGATGTTTCCCAGAGATGGGTTGCGACTGGAAGGCTATCCACTGCGTAAAAACGTGCTGGGCAAGTTGGCGGCTCATTCCGCTGTGGCGACCCCAGATTAATAAAGGGACTAAGCCAACAAGAAAATGAATGAATAATTGAAATAAATACACATATTTTTTTCACTGAAGCATGTATTACACAAGCTAACATTTCGAAAACGTTGACCCCATCAATCGTCAATGTATAATTCGCACACTGACTTCACTCATGACATTTCTCATTAAAATAACGTCACAGAGATCAGATCTGGCTGCAAAGTGCTGAACATTTTTGAGTTCAGCGGGGTGACATGTGCTTCAGTGGGGAAAGTAATAAATAAAATCGACCTGGAAAAATTCGATTTATTACAGATTCTGAATGCCGATTTCGAATAATCATCCGTCCCTAAATTAAAGTTTCAGCTTTGGTACAGTTTACTGTAGTATAAATGTCACTGTTGAAGTTCAGTTCATGTCAGATCTGTGTAATGCTGAAGGCACTGATCGCCTGAAGAGCAACTCTACAGAGCAACAATATTTAGTATTCTACTATAGTATTGTTATTTGATGAAACCTCAGTCATTGTGGTTAAGCTGTTGCATTTTCTACTTCTACTAACTTCTTATAATACAAGCCTCAGGTTTAACTCCTAGGTAGTAGTCTGTATTGACTCCTAGAGCAAATGAATGTGTGTGTGCAACAGGAGCTGTCTGCCCTTATCCCAAAATCAGCTGTGGGGATACTGTCTACCAGCTCTTCCAATGTCATCAAGCTCATCATCGATGCTTATAATGTGAGTTAAAGTTATGTATCAGATGTCTCTGTCTAAAAGTAATGCTTCTCTGTGGTCAGCTCTAGTTTCCTTCTGTGTCTGACGGAAAAGAAACTGAAACCACAGTTTCTCTTTTTTTGCTTACAGTATATTTTACTTTACAGGCAGTTCCCACGCATAGGGGTTGTTTATAATCTTAAATATTCACTCAGACATTTTAATGATCAGAAATGGGTAAGAGGCTTATTGCTCAGCTGGATTAACAATTCTGTGACTAGTCATAAATTTAAAGGGACAGTTTTCACAACAACAACAACAACAAAAAACATAATTTACTCATTCCTCTGTATTTCAAAATATCTTTTCCATCATACAGAATAAAGTAATAGTAATACTGGCTTTAGAACAACATGATGGCATCAAAGAAATTATTACTATGCCTTTAAATGTTGCATTTGAATGAACTCTTGATATTTGCCCAGCACTAATATGCTCTTTGTGTTTAATTCCGTGCATTAGTCTCTGTCCTCTGAGGTGATTCTGGAGAACAGCAAGCTACCTGATGGTGTGTCCATCTCTTACGTCTCCCACTGCAAGAACGGAGTGAGTGGAACAGGAGATAATGGGAGAAAGTGCTCCAACATCTCCATTGGGGACGAGGTGAGAGAGGGAACTTGTCTGTGCTTGTTGAGTGACTCCATTTATGTAACTGCAGCTTAAGCTTAACCCACAAGACAGAAGCTAGTCACGTTTGTTTCTCCTGTAAGATTGCACAGTTCAAGCGCATGCCTATTTATCAGTGCTCTTCTTGTTTAAATAGTTCCCATTAAAACTATCGCAGATGCTGAGATGAATTTCATCGTATTGAGTATAGCTGAGAGCTTTAATTTTGACAAGCAGAAGAGCAACACTCAATTAAACGGAAAGAAAAATATGTGTAATTAAATGACTTCCAACCTGCTTTCTATGTTATACACTTTTTAAAATATGGTAAGACAACATCTACTGTGGCGACGCAGTGTTCAAGCTTCGGCTGGGTCAGTTGGCGTTTCTGTGTTGAGTTTGGATGTACATGCGGTACAGGTGAATTGGGTAGGCTAAATTGTCCATAGTGTATGAATGTGCGTGTGTGTGGATGTTTCCCAGAAATGGGTTGCAGCTGGAAGAACATCCGCTGCATAAAAACATGCTGGATAAGTTGGCGGTTCATTCTGCTGTGGCGACCCCGGATTAATAAAGGGACTAAGCCGTAAAGAAAATGAATGAATGAATGATCTTCTGCACTGATTTAGTGCATTTAAACTGACAGTGTCTTTTGTGTAACTTGCAGGTTTTTAGATGAAATACTAAACCAGCACATTGTGAAAATGCAGTTTTGGTATTAACTGGCAGCTTTGATTGACAGAAATGCGCTGTAAAAAAAATTTAAATAGTATGATTCGGCATATTTCTGTCTGTGTATTTTGAAACTTACAATCTGCCAAAAACGTAGAGCAAAAAAAAACTTGGAAAAATCTAAAGTTTGAAGTTACTACTATATCTTACTTAAAGTCTACACTACCTGACAAAAGTCTTGTTGTCAATCCCAGTTGTAAGAGGAACAAACAATAACTTGACTTCTAGTTGATTATTTGGAAAAGTGGCAGAAGGTAGATTTTTCTGAAGAATCATCTGTTGTGCTGCATCCCAATCATCATAATACTGCAGAAGACCTAATGGAACCTGCATTGACTCAAGACTCTCACAGAAATCAGTCAAGTTTGGTAAAGGAAAAATCATGGTTTGGGGTTACATTCCGTATGGGGACGTGTGAGAAATCTGCAGAGTGGACTGCAACATCAACAGCCTAGAGAGATATCAAGACATTTGTGCTGCCCATTACAGTACAAACTACAGTAGAGGGCAAATTCTTCATCAGGATAGCACTCCTTCTCATACTTCAGCCTCCACATCAAAGTTCCTGAAAGCAAAGAAGGTCAAGGTGCTCCAGGATTGGCCAGCCCAGTCACCAAATATGAACATTATTGAGCATGTCTGGGGTAAGATAAAGAAGGAGGCATTGAAGATGAGTCCAAGGACTCTTGATAAACTCTTGGAGTCCTGCAAGAACGCTTTCTTTGCCATTCCAGATGACTTTATTAATCAGTTATTAGAGTCATTGCAGAGATGTATGGATGCAGTCCTCCAAGCTTATGGGAGTCATACACAATATTAATTCTTTTTCCACTGTAGCATGACTTTATATTCTATACTGAACATTATTTCTGTTAAGTGACAAGACTTTTGATCATGTTTTATGCTAGACATACAGAATAAAGGGCATGCTAGACTTCACCGGTAAGGCTAAATGGAATGCCTGGGATGCCAAGAAAGGAACTAGTAAGGAGGATGCTGTGAAAGCGTACATCGCTAAAGTCGAGGAGCTGAAGGGGAAATACGGCATCTAACAGACACCCATATGATGGCCAGCATGCTTTTACCTGTACTGTTCTCCCAATAACGCCTTAAGGCCTGCAGTGTCGCTCACACAAGACTGTAATCGGTGTGTGAGAAAACTGGCACTGACCAAGAGAAAACCGTCCACAATGTAGTGAAAAGAATAAATACTTTTGTATGCGCTGCCATAATATTCACCTTTACAATAAACATGTGTTTACTTCTCTCCTGTTAACACTGAAGAAAGAAAAACATGTTGTGTTGCCCTTAAGAAATTTTGTATTTGTATCTGAGACCCTTGTTTTTGGTAAAATAAGTGTAATCTAGAGGCCTTTGTCTTTCATATTAGCCACTTCTGACACCAAATGATCAACTAGAAGTCAAGTTATTATTTGTTGTTCCTAAAACTTGGAAAGACTTTTATCAGGTAGTGTATTTACATGGAAAAAAATCTGATGTGTTATTATAGATCATATTAAATGGCACTGAAATAATAATAAAAAAAAAAACAATTAAAACATTTTTCTAGTACAATACTAAATACTGGTAAAATTACTAATATTTGAATTGATTTTGTTTAAAACATATAATCCTATTTAATCCTATAAACTTTTTGTCCCGTTTCTCATATTGTACTATATGTGGATTGAAGCTATTACTTTATAACCATTATATTTACTACAGTATGTGTTAAGAACTTTCTATTGTAATATATTATAGCTATACTTGTGAGAATGACATTGTTTTTATAGTGCACCTCTGTTTTAGTGAATGTAATGTGCAGAAGTTTTTGGTTGTGGTTTTATAATATGCAATGAGGCATTAGCATTTTATTTTATTTCCAATATTTTTCTTGCATTTTTTCCAGATATTATACAAACTTACAAATGTATATGAAAAATAGAAGTCCTATCAGCAAAGAGATGACATGAAATACATAGCAATAAAAACAAGAAATCTGTAGAACTCTTAAAACAAACTTACACTTTTCTACCCCCTTCTATGCACCATCCCTCCCATCTCCCACCCCTCCCTATTTCCTGAGGCCTTCAATAAGTATGTAACGGTGAATCAAGACGCTGATAAATAAATAAGACATTTAAAAATTATAAATAAAATAAATAAAAATAAGTATATGGGTAAATACAGAGGATGAAAATGTAAAATAAAAACTAGAAGTCTCTCTTTCTCCCTTTCGAAATTCTAGTCAGCAGTTCCTGAAATGTTAAGGTTCTCAATGACTGATAGTATGGGACTCCATGTTTTGTTAAAGGAGTTCAGTGATCCTTTAAAACAATGTCTCAGTTTCTCAAGATAGATGCAATTAAGAACCTCTTTAATCCAGTGTTCTGATGATGGAGGGGACACATGTTTCCATTTGAGGAGAATTGCGCACCTGGCGAGCAAAGTGGTAAAGGCAATGACGCAGCGTGATGTTTGTGTAGTTGGGGTTGGAAGATAACCAAAAAGGGCAGTCAGAGGGTCAGGAGTGATGATTATATTAAGAGCTTGAGAAAGAATTTAAAAAATATTAGACCAATAGGTTGTTAATTTTGAACATGACCAAAACATGTGAAGGTAATCGGCCGGTGACTGCTTACATCTGTTACAGGCATCACTTCTGTCTGGAAATATTCTAGAAATTTTGGCATTAGTGAAATTGGTCCTATGAAGTACTTTACATTGTAGTAGGCCGTGTCTGGCACAAATAGATGAAGAGTGAAGTAAACTAAGAATGTCTTTCCATTGGTCCTCAGAAATGCATTAGCATTTTATGAAGTGTCACAAATATAAACCCCTTCTCCATGTACACGATGCACATAAATTATATGCAACTGTAAACACTGTGTTATCATTATATGTGCCTCACAGGTGTTGTTTGATATAGAAATCACGGCTAAAGGCTGTCCGTCTAAAGGTAAACCAGAGACCATAAAGATCAAGCCGCTGGGGTTCAGCGAGGAGGTGGAGATCCTCCTCAACTACATCTGTGAATGTGAGTGTCACAAAGACGGGATCAAAAATAGTCCCAAGTGTAGCGGAGGACAGGGAACGCTGGAGTGTGGAGTCTGCAGGTCTGAGAAGCTGTCAGTCTCTCTCCTACATAAATGAAGACATGACAAACTTTCTGATTGACTGTTTTCTCTCTCATATCAGGTGTAATGAAGGTCGATTAGGCAGATTATGTGAGTGTAGCCATGATGAGGTGCTGGCGGATGATCTGGATGCAAACTGCCGTATGAATAATGGCACAGAAGTCTGCAGCAACAATGGAGAATGTGTCTGTGGAACCTGTGAATGTAAGAAAAGAGACAACCCAGAGGAGAGATACAGCGGAGAGTTCTGCGAGTGCGACAACTTCAGCTGCGACCGCTCAAACAACAAGCTCTGTGGAGGTAGGGCTCGTTGGGCGATTAATGCTGGTCTGGGATAGGTGAATATAAGAAAATTTTACTTGTTGGATAAGTTACCTAAATAATCAACCTTGTGGTGCACCTTAAATTTTTTTTTATTAAATAAAGACACTTAAGTTGATTTGGCTACATTTAAAACAGCACAATTTTAGTTTAAAGCTAGGAATAAACTACTTTCAAAATGCATACAAAAGTTTTTTGAGAAAAGACAAGGGGGATATAATCTGAGAAAAGAACAACATTTTAGGAGGTTAAAAAAAACAAGGACAACTTTAAAAAGTTTGTGTATGTCTGTCTGTGGTGTAAAACTATAGAACAGTCTAGTCAGACTCTCGAACAATGTCAGGATATTAATCAATTTAAAAAGTTGTATAAATATATATTATTAAAGGAATATAATGATGAAGGTAATTAAAAAAAGGATAAAAAGAGAAAGTTATGATGACATTTTAATTCATGGCTATTTGCAGTACTGTGTTTTTTTTTCTCTGGGTCTATGTTACAAAATGTAAAGGTACAAATGGAATCAAATATAATTTGTCAAAGATGCCAAAATGATGAAATATGTTTCATGTAAAAAGAAGAGATAAGTAAAAGAAGAAATAAGTTGAAGTAATAGACGATTGATGAATGTGTTGATGGAGTGGTGAAATAATAAGCTTGTGCTTCATCCCACTTGATTTTGGAACATGTTGAAATTTATTTTTTGTAAATAATATTTTATGTATGATATTTTTATTCGGAAATAAATCAAATCAAATTTGAGCTAGAATTATTCAGATTATTAGTGAATGCTCAGTTCTAATTCATATTGAATTTGGTTCTGTATTCTGTCACATACACAGTATGATATGCAGTGAAATGCTTACACAACCGCTCAAAACCTTAAAAATAACAATACCAAAAATAACAATAAACAACAGTAATAATCTAAAGTTTGGCAAATAGAAGTTATGCAATAGAAAATAAAATCAGATAAAACTATTTAAAGACTTTCAAATTTATGGAACAAAATCAATGCCAAAAGTATTGAAATAAAAAGCTTGTCGAATAGCACTAACCAAAAAAAAATAATACATTGAATTAACAACTGCTTGCATTTTAATGACTTGAATTGCCAGAGTTTGTAATTTTAGGTCCTGAAATTTAACATATCTGTTTATTTAAGCTGAGGATATTTCGATTCTACACATTTTCATACATAATTTCAATATTTCATATTCAACTTCCAGATTTCACTTCCAAAATATTCAGTTTAAATGTTTAAAAATATGAAGTATAATATTCAAAAGGCAAATTTCTGTTCATTTTATTTCAGTTCAAAAATTCGCTTCCATAAATTCAGTGGCTAAAATTCAACTGTTAAAATTTGACATAACATCTGGGAGCTGCAGGAAAAGCAATATATTGCAGATAGCAGTTTCGATAGATTGCATATAAAAAAATTTTGATAATTTTATAAAAAGTATACTAATTTTTTAATAAAAATTGTATAATTAATACAGAACTTAACAGGGAGGCAGTGTAAGGAGGATAAAATTGGGGTGATATAATCATATTTTGTAGGCCTGGTAAGAACTCTGGCAACTGCATTTAATACCAGCTGAAGTTTCTTAATAGAGGATGTTGGGCAACCAGAGAACAGAGCATTACAGTAATCCAGCCTAGAAGTCGTAAAGGCATGAACTAGCTTTTCTGCATGGATAGCATATTTCGTAACTCAGCAATATTTCTCAGATGAAAAAAGACGGTTATTGTGACATGGGATATATGATTGTCAAAAGTTAAATTGCTGTCTAATATAACACCCAGATCTTTTACAGTAGAGCTAATACTAACTTTACTAATACTAAATGTTTGTCAATGTATAGTGCTGTGGCAAAGTGTAATTCAAGATTGATTTAAGGTTTTCAAAATGTATTGCTATTCTTTCTTGAATCTAAATGGAGCGTAGTTTTAACACCAGATGGTGCTCTTGGCTAGTTTTTAATCGTACATTCAAAAGATCGCTATGAAGAGCCCTTGTATGTTTGGCTGAGCGATAATTTTTTTAATGTTACAAGATTAATGTAAACAGCTCACAAAGAACACTCTTGTAATTAGCTTGAAACTTTTCTAACTTTATTAATGATCAATTTAACTTTGAGTGGTATGTGTAAGGAATTGGATGAAAGCAAAGTATGACTGTTTTTGAAGGACACATTGCCATCTACTGTTAAAAACTAGATTTAAGTATCTTTAGATTTACCAGAACAAACAGATTAAGTAAAAAAAAAAAAACTTTAGTAGTGAATGAAGTGTCCTTTTCTCCACAGGTCATGGCCGATGCGAATGTAAGAAGTGTATCTGTGATGCTAACTACACCGGCAGTGCTTGTGACTGCCCTCTCGACACCGCAACTTGTCTGGCCAGTACCAATGAGATCTGCAATGGTCGTGGCAAATGCGAATGTGGCGTGTGTAAATGTGATGAGAATTATGAGGGTCCGACTTGTGAAATCTGCCCAACCTGCCCAAGAATTTGCACCGAACGCAAGTGAGTTTCTGGCAGATCCTTTACTAATGAGGTTAGGCTAACACGGCTAACCCAGTTTTGCATCTGAGAACTTTTTTTTCTCCTACTTTGGGCTGTTTCAAAGCTATGTGTCAAATTAATGAATCAATTAAATCTTAGCTAACAGTCCTAAATAAATTCCTCTGTGTTTTGCCTCAAAGGGATTGTGTGGAGTGCAGACATTTTGGTACAGGCAGCAAGCAAAAGACATGTGAGGAGGACTGCAAATCTTACAGCATAAAGAAGGTGAAGACTAAGGAGGATCTTCCTCCGCCTAACATTAATCACTGCAAAGAGCGAGATGTTGATGACTGCTGGATCTTTTTTACTTCTTCTATCGAGAAAGATGGCAGCATTCAGGTCTATGTGGCTGAAAACAGGGGTAAATAAACAAGGGACATTAGCAATTAGCAAACAATCCTACATTTTGTCTTGTTTGATTTCTTTCAGTCAGACATATTAGTTTGAAATTATTCTTTGTTTCTGTGTTGACAGAGTGTCCCTCTGGCCCTGACATCATCCCCATTGTAGCAGGTGTGGTTGCAGGAATCGTACTGATTGGCTTAGCCCTTCTGCTCATCTGGAAGCTGCTCATGGTAATTCATGACCGCAGAGAGTTTGACAAATTTGAGAAAGAGAAAAATAATGCCAAGTGGGATACGGTATGTGTCTTTATTAATATATATTTTTGTATAATACAAAAGTTATATTAATTTGGTGGGTTCGTCTTATAGGAGCAATACTGGGATAACAATGTATTTTTTTCTGTTTAGGGCGAGAACCCCATCTACAAGAGCGCTGTAACAACTGTGGTGAATCCCAGATATGAGGGAAAGTGATGGGTCTTCAGGATAACTAACGGGAATTGTTCGCAACAAATACGAGTAGGGTCTGTCAAAACGAGCGTAACATGAAGGGGGTGTAGTAGAGGCATAACTTGAAGTTACAGTATCAAGACCCACATGTCAAAACTATGTTGTCAGGAAAATGGCACTGAACCCATCAAAATTATTAATGTCTACACCTTCCCCAACTCTAAACCCAACCGTCACAGTTATTAACACTTACACCTTTCCCAACTCTAAACACAACCATCACAGTTATTAATGCTTACACCTTCCCCAACCCTAAACCCAATTGTCACAGATATTAACAACTACACCTTCCCCAATCTTAAACCCAACCGTCACAATTTTTAACGTCTACTCCTTCCCCAACCATCACAGTTATTAACGTCTAGACCTTCCTTAACCCTAAACACAACAATCACCGTTATTGACGTCTACACATGCTCCACTATGCACGTACAGCTGTAAGTTGCGTAGGCTTTTATACATGACATGCTCAGTATTGTACTCTTAATTGCAACCGCAAGGGGCGACGCTGAGTTGGCTAACTTTCATGACAAAACAAACAAAGAAGTCAGCGAGTGGAGTTGCAAAATGAATTAATATAATAATGTAATTTGGAGAAAATGCATGAAAACATTTGCTGAAAATGTTCTCTGGGAAGTATTTTCAACATCTTGCCAACAACATCTTGTTGTGACATCTTGCATAGTTCAATGGGATCTGGATAACTGGAAGTTACGCCTCTACTACAAGTTATGCCCCTGTCATGTTACACTACTGTCTTGCAGTGCGTAGACAGATACACTTGACAAATAGAGCACCACAAACTGTATTTAAAGGCATAGTTCACACAAAAAATTTAAATTGTCATCATTTACCCACTTATGACCAACTAGTTTTGGGCTACATTTACATGACAGTAGCTACGTTTCCATCCACCTATTGTTATGCTCATTTCAGATACGCGCATAAAAAAATCAGTTGATGGAAATGCCAAGATGCACATAAATTTTGAAAATGCGCATAAAAAACGCATGCGCATAACTGAGTAGGATAAACTTTTATTTGATAAGAAAAGATGCGCATAAACTACGATGGAAACAATTTTACCGAACAAATTCCAGTATGTGCATTAAAACAGTCATGTGATTATTGTTATAAGAGATCATGTGATGATAAAAATGTGTTTAAATGGACAAATCAGCAGGCTTCAAACGCCATCACGTGTTCATTGCGTGTCGACATCGTCTTCTAAGGCGCAAGTCATTTATTAAATAAAGAAAAGATTCACGCAGCTTCTCCTGCCTCAGCAAATGTCGTTTTTACTGTTGATATTTGCTGCCAGTTAATCAGGAAGTGACAATTTTGTTCTCTTTGACGCATTGGATGGAAACGCTGCTTCATTCGCACGTCTTTTATGCAATATTCCAATTTTGCGCATAAAGTTAGTTTGCATTTTTGAATGGAAACATAGCTAGTGATCTAGCCAAAACCTGATAAGTTTTTCTCTTATCTTTTAAAAAGCTTCCTCGAACGCAGCCAAAAACACTGTATTCTGTGCTGTTGGTAGCGCTGCGCTAATTTGTATGTAGAATTTGTTGTATGTGCGAGATGCGTCACTGCTGTTGGTTGTAATGCACTCTCAGAAAAAAAGGTACACAGTGGTACAAATAATGTTCCTTGAGGGCCAGTTTTGTACCTTTGTAAAAGTTGTACCTTATAATAAGTGTTGGACAACTCCTTCTTTATTACAATATCTATGAAAATAAATATTACTGGAAAGGCAAAGTGATTTATGAATAATTTCCATATTAAAACATGAATCATCATTTAAAAGCATATGTTTAAAGAAACTCATAAACAATAATTATTAAGGTCTTTAATGCAATAATACAAAACAACTGGTAAAACATTTGTATCTTTGAAGGTACATTTTGGTTTCCCATGGTATAAATCATGTTCTTAAAGGTACAAACTGCAATGGTACAAATTTGTTTCTTTGTCTTAAGGTACAATTCTGTTCCATAAAACGGTACTGCCCCAGTGACAAGGGTTTGTACCTTCTTTGGTACAACATTGTACCATTTTTTTCTGAGAGTGTGTGAAGTAAATCCACACTTTGCTTATAAAGATATAGCAGCAACACTACCGCATACTTTGTTATTCTTTTACACCTCCCTCAACAAATATGTCATGATTGTTGTTACAACTGCCTCAGTGTGTGTGTTTGGAGCTTTGTAGATTTGCAATTTCCATTTTTATCATAAAATACATCCCCATTTGCTAGTATCTGTCTTTCCTACTGAGGGTGAACGAACCCTTAATACATTTACAAATAAATCTACTCCAAATGTTTTGTCTCTCGAGCATCCGCTTCTAGCTTTAGCCTGCTAGCATCACTAGCCAGCTAAAGCTACCGGCTTCTTTTACTTACTGTTTCACTTAATGTATTCGCTCTTCACTCTGTACGTTGTCACTTGTGTGCCTATCCTTGTGTTTATCCTTCCCAAAGCCTTACGTTTTCTGGTTATTACATGGATATGACAATAGCAGTGTTTTCAAAAATTTTATCCAATTTTTTGATTCATGCATTTTCACTCCTAAAATTGCTGCTGTGTAAAAGAACAGACAAAACACACTAAAAAATGTTCTGTTTATAAGCAAAAACATTGTGTAAATGACCCCTTAGCTTCTTTCATATGTTGAACAGACTAGAAGATATACTGAGGAATGTTTTAAACTGGTAACCATTGACATAGCATTTATTTTTTTGTACTATGGATGTCAATGGTTACAGTTTTTGAACATTCTTCAAAATATCAGATTTTGTATTCAACAAATTATGACAGATCTTTGATTTTTGGGTTAACTATCCCTTTAATATAGTTTAAGGTTAGACCAAAATGATCACTCAGATGTCAACAATTGTATCCTGCATTTTAATATTACAGAAAGCTACTTATTTAGCATTTTACCATCTGTTTTAGCAGAAATCTCCCCACTCATGTCTGCTACCCAAGAAAAATTATTTTTGGGTCACAATCTACCAGATCTCATTCAAAAGCTGGTTTCCCATTGCTTAATTATCATTTTCTGTTTTGACCCAAAAATAAATTTATTCATTCATTTTCCTTCAGCTTTTATTTTTTTTAGCGGTCGCCACAGAGGAATCAACCGCCCTGTTTTCTAATGTTTATATGTAAATATTAAACTCTCCTGTGAAATTATGGTATTCTCGAGCCAGAGCACAAGAAGACACAACATGGTTCACCGATGATTATTATTTTTAAATACTTTTGGTAAAGCCAATAAAACAGTGTGGGGTTTAACCAGACAGTGTGGGTGAGTTCTTTCTTATGTGAAACTCAATGGTTGTATTTGGTGAAAGCACTCATAATCTTTTCATAGTATTTCATTATATCTCTAAGTTATTTCAGACTGATGATGAAAATAACTTATAAAATAGTGTGTATAGACCATTTTGAGGGATTTAAACAAAAGCAATGGTCCCAGCATTCCTGTTTTATATTTCTAAAGCTTCCGAGAATCCACAAAGAGCCACATATTGATAAATAACGCTATGATAGCTGTTTTAACAGTAAGTTATGATTGAATTGCCTCTTTTTTACAGTTATGAAATGGTTTGATAACAAGCAGGAAATGTTCATGGGCCAATGACATGACCACATTGAAATCCTATAGCATCATTTAGGGCACAACTGTGTCCTAATAGAGAAAGCTAACAAAGTAAATGTTGGGTAAGGCAGATTTTATAGACCAACATGTCTTTATATTTACCCCAAAACAACTGCTATTGCATTTTTTTTTCTATTTTGACATTGACAATATCATAACTCCTTTCACAAACGATGTAGTATTTCAAAATATGTATAGTTTATTGTCGCACGCAAACAAAAAAAAGTGTCGTAAAGACAATAGAAGGGGTTAAGTGTATTTTTGCAGTAATTAGTTCTGCCACAGCATCTCTTCATGCTGCCACTTAGATCATATGCCTGAAGCTTCCCACAGGTGATTGGTGCCACTCACTGACCAATCAGGCGGCGTCTCGCTGCCATTGCAAAGTTATTAACCCTGTGGCAGTCTCGTACTCTCCCTGGGGTCTGCTTACAGCCTTAACCTGACGCAAATAACTCCTTCATTTCCCCGCCGGATCTGTCCTAACGGGGTTGCGTTGTCTTCATTTAACCGAGAAGATCCTCTAATCGCTGTGTCGAAGGAAAAGCAAAGGCGAGAGAGCGAGAAAGAGAGACAGTATGTCTGACGACTGTGCCGTTTGTTTGCCAAACACCACCTTGATGCGTTCCACAGTTACGCCGTCTAAAACAGTTGAAATGTGGCAAATTCAGGGCAGACCCGCGAAGACCTCTGGATCTACTGCTGGTAAGTCTCGACTATCTGTCTACGTCCCGTTTAAAGTAGATTGATCGATTATTGTCGTTTCGATAACATAAAGGGGCTGCTGAATGAGCGAGTCCAACTGTGAACTTGGCAGGCGAGCGTCAGCATATTCCAAACATCATTATGTGACATCAGTCCGGCAGCTGAACTAAATGAGGTCTGCCTCGATAACCGCATACTTTGATAAAAATGTCTGAATATTAAAATCGCTCGCGAGGTATTTGGGGGTTGAAACAAAGCCGAAGGTGCACTTTTTCGCGCAGGTTAAATATCTGCAGAAGGCTTTGACTGCGGATGGCCGCATCATCTTCGCGTATTAACTGCGAGTCTACGTGTCATTCTCTTTAAAAAGCTTGCCGCGATTCGGTTTTTTAGGTCTTGTATGTTTTTTTGGCTATGTTGATAAAAAGCAGCCGCTTTTGTATCTCTTCCGCGTCTATTACACCAGCGCCCGTTGTTCATTTACGTAGAATCCGGATTGAAGTTACATAATTGTGAACGGTCAAACGGATTTGCGCGAAGCGACCGAAAATGCGTTATTGTTCAGCGTTTAGCATGGTGGCGCTATTGCGGGTTCGTCTATTGTGTTTCAGCGGGAATAAAAATACAGACAGCAGTGATATATTCTATTGTTAGTACAGGAAAGCTGTCTGCATTTGCACTTGTGTCATAATGTGGCTGCTGTCCTAGGGAGGTGGTGCCTGACACCTTCACCCTTGAGGTCAAGAGTTTGTTCATCATGACCAATGCTCATGTTTGATTGTGATTGTTTGTGACAGGTATGGACGATGATGGACGGATTATTACCCCTCTAGAGGGTCAGATGGATTCCTTGTGGGCGTTGTGGGTCTTCTGGGAATGGAGGTAAAACCACAGTTGAGTTGGATCACATCTTGGGTGTTTTATCTAAACCTTGCGTATCAGATAATACCTGCATGATCACACATTATCGTAATGCATATAATGCTCAATCCATTTTTTCTTTGTGTTGTGGTCTTACGATGTAAGTGCACTGATGTATGAAGGAGAAAGTATAGGACTGCTACATCAGACTCAAGAGGAACGGAGAATGTTTTGCAGTGAAATGTGATCTTGTGGGCGTTTCATTACCGCCATGGGGCACTTGTTTTTTGCTTCCAGTAAGAGCAGTATTCGGAAATATACATCATTAAGATGAAGCTGTAAGAGAATCTTGTTTGTAAGGAAATTTTGAGCTTTGTTGTGATTGACCTGCATTTTCACAAGCTTCACATGTATTTGATTACAACTGCAAATGAGCTGAAAAGTCGGAGATTTGATGTTATGATTTAGTTTTATTTGTGCTCAATCCTTTTCAGTTGTCACATCTGTTTAGTATTACTTTTATAAGGAATGTGCCTCCTAATTAAAAAAAGTTCTACGTCAAAAGCATGTTTCCGTAAATGTTGAAAAAGTAAACCACTTAAAGAGGTTGTATGTAGGTTTTTGACCCTTCTAAGTAGGGCTTCACGATTGTGGCAAGTTTTTTTTTTTTTTTTTGCTTAAAATCAAGATCAGATTCTGTAAATGTTAAATAAAAGTTAATGATTAGCCTGTTATTATTGTTAATTCTCAAACACATGGTAAAACAACAATAATATCAGGCCTATGTGTTGCTTAAAATGCTAAATATTGTATTATGGTGGATTGAACAGACTTGCAATATGTCCTGTTTGTTAATTCACAGTAAAATAATGACATCAGAATGTAACTTCATAATTATAAAGTTGATTTATTATGTTTAAGACATGTGCTTGTCATCTGTCAGCATTATTAGACCATTATATTTCCATTATATATAGACTAGGGTTGTTATACTGACACAGTAAACATTTATTTTCATGCACAACACTGTGTTCGCTATGAAAGAAAAAAACATCAAATGCTTATCGTAATAACTCTAAAATGCGATATGCTCATTTAATTGTGCGCACAGGTTTCACCTTCACTTCAGAGTGCGGCTCATGGCTGCTGTCACTGTAAGAAAAACACATACATGCAAATCAAACCTCTGGCATGGCCCTCAAACAATTGCTCTGTGCAACAAACAGAACGTTATTTACAACTTCATTACCTGTTATTCACAGCATGTGCAGGTTATGTTCACTGAAGTAGGCATCATTTGTGTGCACGTGCGTACTTGGCAGTAAACAGACAGTGCGTCAGCTCACGTGTGATTTTTGCGACCGTGAATACATCATTACACGAAGACAGAAATGACATTTTGGGTGAATTATACCTTATAAATACAGTTTGTGACACTTAAAACGCCATTTGAAGGTGTCAATGTTGCTGTGAATACTTGTGGGGACGCCTTTTCTTCTCTCCTGACCTTGAAAATATAATTGGCTGAATCGTAAAAAAAGCTAAATTAGGATCGTGGGTAGGATCGAATCGAGATCCTGATCTTTTTTTCGATTAATCATGCAGTCCGACTTCTAAGGCATAAAAATACCATGATATATTTGTAGATATTTAAAAAAAACATGCTAAGTGAATGTACTTGTTTATCTTAGAAAGTCAGTTACTCAATTTGAAATTGTGCGTTCTTTGTCAGAAAGTCTCTTTATTTTGGTCTCTATAACCTGCCCACTGCCAGTTCACCCAATTATATTTCCATACTCTGTTGTGCCGTAGTGGGAAACAGCACAGTTCATTTCAGTCTTGAAGGCTTATTGCCTCTATGTATCCAGCTGTGGCTCAAAATACAACCTCTGGAAGAGAGAGTAGCATCTTCCATAATGAGATGCAGATTCAGAGCTATAAAAATCCAGATCATTTTTTTTTTTACTGACAAATAATATAAAGTAGGGCTGCACAATATTTCGTTTCAGCATTCATATAGCAATGTGTGCATCCGCAGTAGTCACTTCACAAAGAGATTCAATGTTAAGTCTGGATTATAGTTGACCCGGAGCTACAGAATTGTATTTACATGTAATTTATATGATTTATGCAAAAAGAAAACATTTCTTATTTAGAATTTCTGTCTTGTTTTTAGCCCAAATATCTTTATTTCAAAGCAAACGCAAGGTTATTTGACTTACCTCACTGGCAGATAATTTCTTTAAAACAAGCAAAAAACTGTTCGTTTTCACTTATTTCTTCTGACGGTGAAAACCAAACAATTTTTTTGAGGAATGCTCTGATCAGGATTTTTGCAGCCGATTCGGAAGTACTGATTCCTTGTCATTGTGATCACCCAGTACCAATTCTGATGCTTCAAGCTTTGTATAACTTGGCCATTGCATAAGCACGTTTTCCCCCTATGTATGAGATTTTGCCTTAACTAGGAGAATAAATTAAGGATGTTGTAGCTTGACAAAAAAAAATAGATAAAACAGATAGGAAAATGTTTTTTTTTTTAAATTACTGACGATGCAATTTGGAAGCATTGCTCATGTGTTGTAGCATTGTAGATGTCTTATCAGAGTTATAAAAAAACACTTGCGATCGGTTCATAAGATTGGCCAGATCAGCAAGTACCGATCAAGTTGTGAAATCTGATTATCGGCCAATCGACCAGAGCATTCCTTATATTTTTACTTTGTCTAAGAATTGTTTTTGATACTTGGACTAGAAACAAGACAAACACAAGGAAAGCATTTACTTTGCTTTGTGATTTTTATTTTTTATTTTTCTCTCCCCATTTCTGTACCTGCATATTGTTAGACTTTAATAAAAGTGAAAATTATGCTATTCAAACCATCTTCTGAATTCATATTGTAATATTTATCACAGTAAAGTAGTATTAGATTTTTTTCAACATTGTGCAGGCCTAATGTCAATATTACAAACATAAACATTAGTTGAGCAGCTTATATTGTAACATCATGTCTTCATAACATGTGACCTGACAAGATTCCAGCAACAAGCAATTAAGCAGTCAGTGCATCAGATGTAACATAACAGAAATTTTCAAACGCCATAGCCGTTCTGAACCACAGAATAATGCATTGTAGTCCAACCGAATTGTAAAGTCTAATAATGAATATTAAACCACTTTACTTTTGTTAAAAGTACACGCTGACTGCTGCTGAGTGACTGATATCTAGTGGTTTGCACTAAATAACAGTTCTAGCTTTCTTTTTTAAAATATATTTGTTTGCTAGTTATTTTATTTTCAAGGTCTGAGGTCAACTTTCTGCTGCAGCAGATGTCACAAAGTGTCACATTAGTAGCATTTAACCCTGAATAAAGCACATAATCAGCACCTGAGGTCATCAGAGTTATAGTTTGTGCAGTACAATATGTTGCAGAAAATAAAACTTTAATAAAATATAAATTTCAAGCATCACGGATGATTAGGAGGACACTTTCCCTTTTAACGTGTAAAAGATTTGTTTTATTGCACAACGTTGTGTGTAGTTAGATCACTGTATATGCGGCATAGTCACGCATGCTCACTCCTGTTTGTGTTGTTCATCTGGCAACTTGCATGTGTGTGGAGTTGTTGGAGAAACCGGGTAAAAAGAAAAAAACTCTCCAGTGTTTTGAATTTGGTCTGCAGTACGTAGTTTAACCACTAGTTGTCAATCCGACATTCTGCACGGACATGCAGAATTTAAATGATAAAGGTGCAGTGTGACAATGTTATTAAATGGGTCTCATAGTAAATAGGTTTGTAAGATGAACAAGATATCATCTGCTTCATCTACACATTCTCCAAGTTTTTAGCCTCCATAAAAACAAATCTCCACATGGCATGGTCGCTGTCAAACCAGCAGGTGGCGATTATACATCCATGTTGACCAATCAGAAGCCTGAACCCCGGCAGTAGTTTTCAAAAAGATTTGGGCTGTATCCGAAATCGCCCTCTATACATTCAGTGAGTTTGAGCAGGAATATTTAGTGGTGTCTGTGATTAAGTGCACTTCATAATGTCACTTCAGTTAATCTCACAAAAATAAAAAAAATAAAAAAAAATAAGTCTACAACCTATGCACACTCAACGGCCAGAAAGTCCCAATAATGCACTGTAAGAGCTGGCGTGCCAATGAATTTCCGCTTCTGGCCAGTTTTAGTAGTGCAAGCTTCAAAATAAAATCTAATTTAAAGTAGCGTTTGTATACATGACAGAAATTAAAAGTATTTGTTTCCTAATAGACAGCTTGCTAAGTGTTAAATAACTTTTACAGGGTCTGACCAAGAAGTTGAAAATCTAATTTATCTGTGGGATTTATCAACCAGCAAAACAAATTAAATGGCATTTCTTCTACGAGTACTAAAATTCGATCACTTGTTTCATTCGCTCCTTCAAGTGGACCATTTAAGGAAATAGTGAATGAGGGTATAGGGGTGATTTTGGATGAAGCTTTGGTTTTAGCTACCTGATACTACATTTACATATACAGTACATGAATGACCAAACCACATAGAAACACACAACAGGGACCTTTACCATGAAACCAGACTAGCTAGTTGGAGCATAAAATTTCAGTTTAGTTTGATCCAATTCAGGGATTTAGCTATGATAAATGTAGCTTACCGTTGATTGCTCTTTAACACTTATGCTACATGGCTAACTTGCAGATTATGTTCTTGTTTAAAGTTTGCAAACCGAGATTCAATCAAGCGACTGATCTCTGATGCAATAAATCCGCTTTTCCTGTTTCTCTAAATTATAGGTGATGCTATTTAGTATAACGCTTAAAGATAAAATCACCCGATTTTAATGAAGTTTATTGATTACTACTGATGTCCTGCCTTCATGTGCTCAAACTCGGGATCAAAGCCTGAGTTAACAGAGAAAGATGATAATCAGAATCCTTGAACCAACCTGAAAAATGAAAATGCCAGGCTTATTTTGGTAAGATAGGTTTATTAATGGCGGATTCGGTTTCATAAATCAAATTTGCAATAGTTTAAACTCTGTTACTTTGGCAGCTTATGCTGGGAAACTAGCCTGGTCCGAGGGCAGGTTAACTCTCAGGCTAAGCCTTAAGTTCAAGCTTAATCAAGGTAATATTAACATTTACTTGCCGTAATTCGATGCCATTTTAATTCACTTAACCTCCTAATAATGATCAACTTTATAGTCACTTAATAGTGTATGCATGTATGCATGTATGTACACACACACACACACACGTATACATATATTTATACATGCATATATTGTGTGTGTGCGTGTGCGTGTGCATACACACACTGTATATACACACCAAACATCTTTAAAAATAGAACAATAATACATTTAAATTCAAAATATTGCAAACAAAATATATATACGAACTACAACATTTCAACTACACTTATGTTTCCGACAATTTTTTTTTCCCCTGTTTATTAAAATTTTATTAAAAAATTTCCCCCAACATTAATTTGGATGTATTATTATTTAGATCTTCAGTTTATTTTTTGTTTTAATCTATATGCACAAGTCTATTATTGTAAAGCATCCTGTGGAAAGTATTCATTTAAAGAAGAGATCTGTGATGGGTGTACATGGCAATATATAAATATGAATGACAAAAATTTTATAAAGAAAATAATATTAAGAATGCACTAACTGATATAAAGAAATAGGCTACATTTCTTAAAGAATGACTTTAAAGCTGTAAACCCTGAGCGGAATAATCGGGAGATGGATCCGGGCAAGTTAGCACAATTTCAATGTATTGTGACTAATATTTAATTAAACCTTAAAAGGCCTATTTAATGGCTTATATTTTAAAATCTGCAATTTCCTGTCAGCTTTCTCTCTTGCTTTGTTGCAAGTCGTACTGTAGTTTTTGATTATTGTTTAAAATATTATATGTTTGAAATCTAAAATCAAGCGTTGCTCACCTGCTGTGAACATAGCTGTGTCTTATTTTAGAGATCTTTCAGTTCTCGTAGTTGCCATGGTAGCACACAACATAATCAATGCATCTATACTCGACCTTTAGGGTTTCGGGACAGTAAAGAGCACAAGCAGTTTTCTAGATTATTTAAACTGAACTCAGATTAGTAAAATCAAATGATCTTCAACTTTCAGTTATGGAACCAATTTCAAAATGGATGTTTAGTTCGGTTTATTGAAGTCAGGTTTTCGACTTTAATCCCCGCTTATCTAAACTAGTTTTATGAAACAGCCACCTGATTTGGTTTGTCAGCTTGAACTTAATCCTGAGTTTGTTCAGCCAACATTGTGGTACAGGACCCTTGTTAGTTGTTTTGGTACCTGGCACATTTTCTCCTTTAACTGTGAACACTGTTATCACACTAAGATCTGCACACACACACAAAAAAAAAAACAGCTTACTACAAATGAATGAAAAAAAAAAATTAAGTGGTTTGTTTGGTCAGAAATCAGTCTGACCCAACAGACCATGTTTTATCACAATGATGATGTGTACATTTCAGTAAATAGCAGATTTTCAGTTTCTATTAAAACAAAAAACAAGTAGTGGCTTATCCTTCAGCTTAGATTATGTGAATTTCTAAATTGACATTTGGTCAGAGCAACCTTGATTTTTACTCCGTATTATAAAATATAACGATAACTATAAAGAAAATAAGCCTGCAGAGCTACTATACATTCTGACTATTAATGATGCGAGGAATCCTGCAACATAATCCAGTCCACTCTTACCAATAAGATGAATTTATTGGCATTATGACAGATTTTGTCTGTTTAGAAATATTGCCTTGTGAAAACAAACCAAGACATGTGAACATGGATTACAGAAGAATGTATATAAACATGTATTATAGACACATGACACACACAGCGTCAGCGTATTCAGAAATAACAGTTTGTTGGAAAAAAGCCGCTAAACGCCACATGTCTTTGGCAACAAAAGTTGATGTATCCTGAGACCGAATCAGAAGCACGAGTCGAATCAAATGTTTACAATGTAGCAGCTCGCGGATAAGCCGGCTTTATGAGGAGACTGTTTTATTCCGCTTACCATTTAGATTTTAAAAGTTTGATGAACTGGATGAGCCTGTCTGACTGTCAGTGAATGGCAAATGAAAACATCCCTTACCTCAAAACTCTGTGCATTATAAGAAAAAGAAAGCGCAATGTACAGTCTGAGGTGTAGCATGCATTTATAACATTTTTTTTTTTTTTTGTGCAGTGACGCTACTTTGAATGAGTCCGATGTCCTGTACATTAAACAGCAACTGTGTTTCATGAAAGACAAAGTTAAGATGCTGTTCTTTTATCCTATGTGGTTGCTATGAGGATAAACATGGGACCAAAACCTTAAGTATGGTGAGAATGAATGAATGACATGTCCTTTTTGCCTAGTAGGCCTACATTCTGTTTTATTTGCTAATTTAAGCTATTTTTTAAAAGATAAATATAATGTATAAAACTATACGTTATTTATTAATTCATATTACCTATACGTCTGATAAGCTTTTAATATTAATGGAGAATGCACAGATATTAATGTTTCACAATGTTTTTACAATACATTTTTTGTTTTTATCTACCAAGCTTGGTTTACAATGTTTACATTGTTCTACTTGCATTAAATCTAAATCCCAAATATCAGAAATGCCATCAGATTAAGATTTAATTAATGTCAGGTTTAATATTATTTATTAATGCACTTACTTGACAGATTTCATTTGTTAATTTTTCTTCTGCTTTGTCCCTGGTTTATCAGGGGTTACCACAGTGACCCCTGATAAACAATGAACCGCCACTTACTTGACATTTATATATTTTAATTCTTAGTAGTTTAATGTTTGGTAAAATAATTTCAAATAGCATCTTTAGGGATTACACTGTCTTGTCTCGATAGGTGGATTTAGAGGTTGTTGCAAAAAAAAGCACTTGTGGATTTAGCTGGTTTTGACGCAAAAGAAAATTTACCTTGTTGAAAAACAAAGTTACATTTTTAAAAAAAGGTATTTTATTTACTGGATAACCTTATCATCATTAGAGAAGCCTGGTAGAAAATGCTCAATTACCAAAAAAAGAGGTCTGATGGATTTAGAGGGTTTTGCATCTGAACTCTTTTTAGTTTTTAATTGTTACATTGTGTATTTAATATTTTGTATTATTATTACTATAATGTAGTATTGTTTGTAAAATGCACAAGATCCCATCGGTCATTAAGTCACCTAAAGTCACAGTTCTTTAGACTTCATCAGTATGTATATCTCTTTTGTCCTATATCAGTCAAAATTGATATAATGTTTACATTCACCGGCGAAATAGACGCATGTTTTTGAAGAGGCGCGCTCTGTAAAAGGTATGGGAGTGGTTTTTTCCTCCCTCCCCCCTATCTATCTCTCCGCGCGCCGCGAGCGCATGCGTTGTAAGCCCGTGTGGGAATGGCTGATCTGGGATCGGGGGGTTGGGCCGCCGAGCACGAGCGGACCGTTAAAGAGTGTTTTTAATGTCCGCCATGTTGGCCATGGCGCACTGAGCCTGGAATCAGGGACCGGAGCGCGCTGGAAACACAGACCGAGAGAGAGCGACCTACACCCGGCCTCGCGCCTCCGCTCGCCCCGCCACCACCACCGAGCGATCCGTGCACTGCTGGACACCGAACCGGCATCATCCATGAGAACTTTAATCGGACCAGCAGGGAACATTAGGGGATCGGATAGATTTATGCTGCATCTCGAATTATAAAGAAAATGAGTAAACTGTCGTTTCGGGCGCGGGCGCTGGACGCTTCCAAGCCTCTACCCGTCTTCCGTTGCGAGGACCTGCCCGACCTGCACGAATATGCGTCTATTAACCGGGCAGTGCCACAGATGCCCACGGGGATGGAGAAAGAGGAGGAATCGGTACGTTTTTTCACTTAAAGTTGTGTATTTTGAGAATAATTTTATTTTTACTGTCAGAGGCGCGTCCCCTGCTTCTCTGCGCCAGTGTATACAAAATGGCCGCCATTTCTCTTGCAGAAACGCGTCAAATTGGTCGCTATCGTCCAATGCAGACGGGTTATAATGTTTTTGGACCAAACGTTGGTGCTTTTTCTCTACAAATACAACATCGGATGTCGTTATTACGCATTATTTTTGTCAGTATATGGCTTACGGAGTACAAAGGAGTCACGTGATCACGGGGAAAGCCGCCATTTTGTTGCTTATCTTGGGGCTCCGTAGAGGTGCTGTTCCGCGCACTGGCCTGTGGATGGCGCCTATTTTGCTCCCCTGCACCCAGCAATAACCAATTAGCACCCAGAAAAACAATCAGGACTGCATTCGGTCTTATTCTTAAATTAAATACTAATGCATGCCCTGTTTCAATTCCTAAAAAGCGTAAGATTTGATCAGAATACATGAAATTTCCATTAAAGCAGTGAAGTCATTACATGTTTAATTTCAGGCTTTTCTAATGGAGGTGATTTGCATTTGTTTACATTGTGAATGCATTAATGCATGCATCTGTGGTTTGGCAGAGGCAGCCTATCTTGCCCCACCGGTCTGTTGAGATGTGTGTATGCAGTTATCTGTTTGACCGGGACAGGGGCGCACATGGGGCCTTGTTTTGTTTTCTCAACACAGGGCAGCTGAAGCTCTTGACATCTCCATACCATCTATAGATCAGCACAAGCAAACGTTATATATAAATAAAATGCAGCTTTCTCTCTCACCAGCTGCTAAAGTGTAAATATCTTTAAATTATCTCACTAAATTCTTTCCCTCATCACATTTGTATGTTTCTGAGCTTGTTATGATTTTAAGGCATGAAATGAAAGCATTAAAGACACACATTTGTATTAGTAAGTTGTAGTCATTTCACGTACAAGAACATAAAATGAGTCTGGATGCGAATGATTGACATTTTTCACACCGATCTGATAATGTGTGTGAATGTGCTGGGGGGAAATGATGTGTACGTAGTAAACATGTCGCCCATGTTAAAATGCTTGACAGGGAAGGTGTCAGCACTGTTAATGCTGTGGTGTTTGTGTGTGTGACGCTATCTCTGTCACCCCAGCACTGTTTTTTTATGCTAATAATAGGTTATATGGGGGTCAGAGTTGGTCTACAGTCTGTCAGATGATGCTCTGGTGTCTTTTGTGCACGTGTGCATTTAGTGGCTAATTTGTTTGCATTTTCACTTTTGGATCAGCTAAGTGTCTGATGTCTTATTAACAGTCAGGACTCAGTAAATAGTAATCGGGAGTGTTGTTTTTTTTATTTTTTTTTTAAACCCATAGATGGACACAGTAAGATTGGTCGGTCTGTTTAATCAAGTCTCCTTCACTCACCAAATTCAAAAACACAATTTACTATTGTGAAATACCATTACAGTAAAATATATTTATTATAATTTAATGTAATTTTTTTACTGAATAAGAAATTATTTTTATTTTTTTGCATCATTCCTGTTGGCACAACTTTTGGCAATATTTACAGTGCGTATTATTTAATGAGCGCCAGTAATGATGATAATGATAACACCAATTGGCATTATATATTTATTTTTGAAGTATCATATGGCATCATTTACGCCGTCACAGGATTTATTAAATTAATGCTAATTTTAGCATATATTTGCATTAAATATAATTTTAGATGGAAGTATTCGTTACATAATAGAGCTGCACAATTTAATCGTAAAAAGGTCGCGATCTCTATTCGACACCCCAGATGATATTAATCCAGCATTTCTACGATTCTACGAAAGTTATATAAACACTGATTTCTGGTTTTGTGGTCTAAACAGTATTCAATTAAATAAAAAACTATCTCACACAATAAATAACATGGTCATCATTTGTATACATAATTTTTTACAATATCTAAAAATATTTAATATCTTTTAATCTTTAATAATCTGATACTTCGGTGTGACTATTGCAGATACACACATTGCGATATCGATGCTCGAACGTAATCTGCTTTTTAAGTGTGACGTCATGCGAAGCGGCTTCCGGGTCCAAGCACTCTATAAAAAATGTGTGGGGAGACTTATTAAATGGTAATAATAAACGTTTACAAAGAACTGTAATACTTTGGAAAATCACGCTCACAATATGTATATCCATACCTACTATCTGATGCCCAGAAAGTGATTCATTTTGTATAAAATTTTGGTATATGTGATGCAGCAAGTCCAGAGACTGATGTGTACACCATGATTTTATATAAAATTAACTTTAAAGTGTGATATTCGTTTAAGGCCATATGTTCTCAATTCAAGTGAGTAGCGACTTGGACCCGGAAACAGTATTTCATAAGTCACCAATACGTCATGACTTGACTTAAGCAGATCCTGACACTGACCCCTCCAATAGAGATAGAGAGGTTGTGCCATCAGCCGAATTGTTGCTAGAATTGGCTGTATATATGGGCGGTTTATATATTGAATCACAAAAAAATGATTGAGCTCATGTCCATGTATTGTGCGATAAGTTGATATATTGATTATTGTTGTGACGGGCCTAATCTTTAGTTTCAATCCCTGACTGGTTGTCTATTTGAATTGTGTGCGTATCACCAAGCTATAAGGGACTCCTGTATTTGAGTAGTGGCGTGTGTATGGAGTTTAACTGCAGTGTTTAATGAGGCAGACAAAAAGTGAATGAAGTTTTCAATTTGTGATGTGTATATGGGGAGAAAGGTTGAGTGAAAGGTCTGTGTCTGCCGTCTGTTTTTATTTTCTGAGCATGTGCTGTTGTTTGTGCTGCACGCCAGTGTTTTGGTTTGCGTCTGACAGATGCAGTTCTGCTGTGTCAGGGGTTTCCTTGCGTTGGTGGGAATCAGGGATTAATCCTGACTGTGGATTTAGTACAGTTTGTATGTGGTTTGATAGTTTTAGGGGTAGTGGTACCTAATTTATTGTGTGGATGTTAAATAGGGCTGCACAATATTTTGTTTCAGCATCGATGTCACAATGTGCCAATATGCAATTGTCACATCGCAGAATCTGCCATTTTGTCTTGTCCGTTTAATTAGCTTGTAAATGGTTCAGAACACAAGGTAAGTTAAACCCTACAACAGTGAATGAATCTATTTTGTAAAAGCCCTGTGACCGTAAGCTAATTTAATTAATTTGACATGACATAGGTTATAAAAATTTGTAACTTTTAATTGATTTTTTGTTTTTTACTACAAAGATGGTGTTATTTTACTCTTGATTACGTTGTTTGATTACATTATTTTACATTTGACCTCGATACTTGTAGAATATCCAGATATTCATAAAGCACTGTCTCTTTTGTGTGTATTTATGTTCTTGCATTCATTTATGCTTGTAATTTGTTTATTATACTTTATAATATACACACTCCATATGCACTTATCACTAAATTTATGAATTCTTTCCTAATAGTTATTTAAATCATCTTCAGAATTTTTCTGAATATTACAATCTATCTCACAGATGTACAATATTGTAATTTCACTTTTTTTCCAATATCGTGCAGCCCTAATGTTAAATGCCATTTCCATTCGTGAGTGCTGCTTCTCGTTTATCCAATACATAGTTTTGCACTTGAACTGTTTTGTATTGTGATGTATTATGAAAATTATTTAAAATTTCCTTCATGGGTTACTTTTCAATTAAGTGGAAAGTGGACATCAATATTTTTTTAGTTATCTTTTTGTGTGCTTTTATTTGTATTGGTGTTTCAACCCCATCATTGACTATTTTAGTAATGATTAATAGTAACAATTATGCAACAATACTGTATTTCATGATACTGTAGTTGATAAATTATTGCTTTGTGCAGATTTATTTTGTAATGTATAAACGGTGACTTTAGTTTTTTCTTTCTGTAAACAGAAATATCTGCCTGTGTTCTAGTACTATTAATATTCAATTTGTTGTTTATGTAATGGCCATTGGAATCTTGATACATTCACTTCCATTTATTTTTAGGCATTAAACCGTTCTTTATCCTGTTTGATGTTGCAAACAGATGTTTTTATTATATTAAAGTTTTATGCTGCTTGATTTTGCAAGCTTAAATAGTTTAAATAGTCAAGAGTGCACCTGTTTGTAGAGCAAGTAGTTTGATCCTTTTCTGCCATTTATTTCATTTCTTCTATAGGCAACTGAATCGAAAGCTGTTAAACAATCCTAAAAATGAGCACACTTCTGCATTGCAGAATAAGTTGAATAGATTACCACGAAACGAGTGTGAAACCTTCAAGCAATATCTTTCAAGAGTAGTCAGTGTGTTCATGATAGATAGTCTTTGCAAATAGCCACATGACTTGTTGACTAGTGTTAGGTGATACTCATCATACTCATATCGTCCATATTGCTGATACTGTAATATTGTCAACAGGGTTTGGATTGATGGCTGGCTGGCTAGCTCACTGAAGCCTATATTTGTATATAGTGTACACTTGAAGTCAAAATCATTGGCCCTCGTGTGAAATTTTGACACTTTTTTTTTTTCTAACTCAACAGTTTTAAAAACTCATTTCTTTTTGCCATGATGACAGTATGTAATTTGCTAGTTAGTTTACAATATATTTAGCCTAAAGTGCAATTTAAAGGCTTAACTAGGCAAGCTAAGTCATTGGACAGCAGTGGTTTGTAATAGTCTGCTACTACTACTAATAATAATGATGATGATGATGAAAATAAAATTAAACTGCTCTCTAGAAGAAAAAATATAATATAGGAATTGCTGTGAAAACCCTATTAAATTGCTATTAAACATCTGATAGGAAATATTTGAAATGATAAAAAGGCTCATAATTGTGTGTGTGTGTCATTTATTTTCATTTCCTTTGTCATATTAAAAAATGTTGATGTCTCTCATTGTTGTCAGTTCATATTTTCATCATTTATTGGCACAACAGTAATCGAGATGCCACATGCCAAACCCCACAAATATTTGCAAACTAAATCTTGTCTGTCTTTTTTGTAGGAGCACCATCTCCAGCGGGCCATCTCTGCCCAGCAGGTTTACGGGGAGAAGAGGGACAACATGGTGATTCCTGTGCCAGAGGCTGAGAGCAACATCGCCTACTATGAGTCCCTGTACCCGGGAGACTTTAAGATGCCCAAACAGCTCATTCACATACAGCGTGAGTCATTCAGCCTTCATCTACACCACATCTCACTATCTGAATGAGGGCTTGAGGTTTGTGTGTCCTTCATGCCTTTGGCTGCTGAGCTGTGACTTCATTTAAAGCCATTCATGCTTTCAGAAACCCTTCAAAATCGATTTGGCTGCTGGAATAACACTGGCAATACTAAAATGTATGACAGAAATCAAAGTTTTGTTTTTCCAGAATGCATAGATCCTTTTAAAATGGTAATAATGTTGATATAATAAATACTGTTATTATTTATTTTTTATGTATTATGTCATTATTTGAGCACTGCTTTTATTTATTATTTTTTGCTTTAATTTGTTTGGCTTGATAAATGTTAAAAATTGTAATGTTATCTAATGGACTTATAATTCCTGCTTTTGTTGTTTGTACATGCATTGCATTACAAGTGACACGAGTTACGTTATAATATTACTTTTCTAAGTAACAAGTAACGCATAACTTTTTTTAAATTATGTAATATTTGAGTTACTTAAGTCGATACTTTAAAATAGTATGCATTTGCATTTAAAAAGTCCATATTAAATGTTCTTTTTTTTTTGTACTTTCATATTCCAGTGCAGATTGCATAAGTTTTATTTAGATTTTTTTACTTAAACTGAAACTTTATTTTATTTAGTTTTTAAATAATTTTATTGTGTAGCAAAGTACACAAAGTAACGATGCAATATTTATAAAAAGTAACGCAACTATTTAATTGTTTGGGCAATAACTCAATATTGTAATGCATTACTTTTAAAAGTTATTTTCCCTAACACAGGTTCTGACTGTTTTGAAATTGAAATGATTTGTTGTGCGGTGACCGTAAACTAAAGTATGTTTTGTAAGTGTTTTATAAAAATAAAAGGACCTGTTTAGTGAAAATGTAATAAAATCAAGTCCCTGTGTTTCATGTTAATTAAGCCTCATTTCCTCTTAGCAGTTCAGTGCAAGTCTTCATGTATTGCTTCCTGTTGTGAACTTTTGTTGTGAAGTTCATTGATTCAAATATAGACGTGTGGCTAGCACACGTAAATAGAAAGTGTCATCACTCGTGCTTTCCTTGCATTTTCGGATGCTTTTTGTGAAAGCTTGAGCCAACTTACAGCAGGTTCTGGTCTTGCTTCTTGGCATGTAGCGGTTACAATAAGACGTGGTTTGTTTGAGCTCTGGTTGACCATGGTTTATTGCATGTGCTGTGAGTATAGCTCCAACATTTTTTCGTACCCTACTGTTTTTCTACCCTTTCTACCCTTGGAGGGTATTTGACAGTGGAAAAAGTCATGTGCATTGTACTGCTCAGTGAAAATAGTTGTAAATGTTCACATGCCAAATACAATGTTTAAATGCTGGAAACTACAAGTCAACTCATTATTGTGGTCCCAACACAAACCAAGTTGGACTGAAGTTTATAAAAATAAATCGTCAAATTTCATTGTTGACCAATTGTGTGTTGTCAACCATTTCAATTGTTTCAATTTATTATAACCAGGTAATTTGGGTAAATCATTTTTTTATTATTTCGTATAGAAATACATTTTAAGTAGCAATGCGCCTTTAGGACCAATGAATGAACTGTATCATGATGTCCGAATCAATATGCTGCTCTGATTTGTAGCTTTCAGTCAACTTTGGAATTATTAGGGTTTTGGTTTACCGTAAAAAAAACAAAACAAACAAACTGATTTTGTGTTTTGCTTTGTTCAATCTGCTCTTACAGCGTTCAGTCTGGACACAGAACAGCCGGATTATGACCTGGACTCTGAGGATGAGGCGTTTGTAAATAAGCTGAAGAAGAAGATGGATGTGGGGGCTCTGCAGTTTGAAGAGATGATAGACCGGCTGGAGAAAGGCAGTGGACAGCAGGTACCAAACGAGAGCAAAACTGCATAGAGTTGTGCATATCATTTTTAAAAATGCACACATGGGCATATGGATTTTGTGGTATCGAAGATGTTTCGAGAGACAGGTTTTTGCCTGTGTGCTTGGCAGTGAACTGTCAAAACACAGCAATACAATATAGTATAATTCCTTTATATTTAAAAGCTATTTGCATGTGTATTCATTCAACAGATGCTTTTATCCAAAGCGACTTGCATTGCATTGAAGGTATACCTTTTTTCAGTTCATGCATTCCCTTGGAGTTGAACCCGTGACCTTGGCATTGCTAGTGCTGCGCTTTGCAGTTTAGACTACAAGACCGCTTTGATACCATTTGAAAATGAGAGCGTATCAGTTAACATGTTTTGCTTGCTTGGGGGAAATGAAGCCATTTGATTTCTAATAAGAAACACATTAATGCTTTGTGTGTTTGAATTGAATGAACCGTGTTCTAGCCTGCACTAGTGTGTTGCTCTAAGGGCATGGCTATTCTGCTGCTAGTTTATGGGTCAAAACCATAGAGTTAATGATTGATTATTGATGGATGTTATGGGCAAGCCAATTGATCAGTTGTTATTGGTCTGTTCTGCTCTATTGTCAGCCTCGTGAATGTGTAACACACCATCTGCTGCAATTTATAGTGGGTGAAAATTTACTATTTGAGTCTAGGCTCAACAATAAGGACAGAACTTAATGTAGTGGACTACTGCTTATTTCTTTTTAATGCTGAAATTGGTTCTTGCTGTCTACTTTTTTTGTGAAGCCTGATTTTTCTCATCAATGAATAGAATGTTTCAAATAACTTATGGATTTTCATTCGCCGTTCTAAAATTGTGCCACCTGGTCTGTTAAATGTGTCCTGGAATTTTATCCAAAAGTACTGACTCCAAACATTTGAACATTGATTGTTTATTGCACATTTGACTAAGTTCTACCTTTTTATCTCCTTTTTTGTCATAAGGCCGTCTAACATTGAGTGACCTGACATGCAATGGAATCAATAGCAAATGTCTGTTTATATAAGAAGCAATAATGATGAATAGTAGGGCTGCACAGTATATCGTGTCAGCATCGATATTGCAGTGTGCAAGTCTGCAATAATCACTTTCGCTACGATCTGCAGTATAGTTGGAACTGTAGACCCTTTTCACATTTCCGGGTTTTTCTCAGTAGCGGAAGGCGTCATAGCTGGGTAAACTTGGAGTGCAGTGAATCTGAGAGTACAACAAATAATTAAAGAAAAAATCCACAATGGTGTTATCAAGACTTTCAGAAAAAGGGAAAAATATAATATGAGTCTGATGACTACTGCCAGACGAGAAAATAACGTCAATTTTACTCTCAGCCCCAAAGATGCTGCATTAGAAACACCTCGCATTAGTGGTAGGGGTGTCAAAATTAATTGTTTCTTTTTTTGCAACGCGATGCAAACACCTCTAATTAGCGTTAATTTGTTTGTTGTAATTTGATGCAAAGATGATATACATAAATGCATATAAATGTTCATACTTATTATTTTGATTAACAAAAAGATTATAATGACTGCTAAACGCATCATAACAGTCTTGTCAAAAAGATCCATAGTTGACCAGATATAAGTTGACGACATGAGTTGAGTTTACTACTGGTACCCGTAGGTTAAATTCTTTTTGCAGCCAAATTTGGCATTTGATACAAACATCATTTGTATTAAACATAATTATGTTATTTTTATTATTATGTGGTGATTATTTAATTTCTGCTTTGAATACTATTCTACTCCCCCGAAAATCATAAATCATTGTTTAATTGCATCTTTTCTCTGTATTTAACATTTGCTTGTCGTTTTAAAAAAAAAATGATATTTTATACAGATACGCTTCCCTACAGAATCTTCCAGATCGATCAAATTATGAATTCTTTACAAGCTATTCAAGTCAGCTTAATCTGCTGAAATTGCATTTATATCGCAATATATATATATATATATATATATATATATATATATATATATATATATATATATATATATATATATATATATATATATATATATATATATTTATCACAGTGGATGAAAATATGGCAATGTCAGTTTTTTCCAGTATCGTGCACCCTTATGTTTTTTCTTGTAGTAATTTTGAACACTATGCTTGGCTTTTTTTTGTGTGAACGAGTTTGCGTTGAAGTATTGTTTTGTATCATATTTCAATGTTTCGGGGGGAAAAAATCCATTTGTTCTGTTTTTGTTTGTTTATTCATTTTGTGTATTAGCAAAGACGCCTAATAGCCAGTTAGTAAGGAAAACGGTGAAATCCTTAGCAGCAAGGTAAAATCAGATTTCCAGACCTTGGCACGGGTAAAAAGTTTCTATTGCTGAGCCTTGTTAGTCTTGAGCACTACTAATGAAATTAATGTTCTTTGTTATAGTGATTATAAGCCTAATATGAAACCTTCTCTGTCTGTTTCTCTCAGCCTGTGACTCTGCAGGAGGCCAAACTGTTGTTGAAGGAGGATGACGAGCTGATCAAGGAGGTGTTTGAGTATTGGAGCAAAAAGAGGAAAACATGTCAGAGCGGCTCTCTCATCCCTGTCGTCAAACAAGAGAAGCGTGACGGATCCAGCACCAATGACCCGTACGTGGCCTTCAGGCGCCGGACAGAGAAGATGCAGACACGAAAGGTATTAATCTAAATGTATTGTATATTGACTAATTCTACATCTCCCATAATGTTTGTTTGTTTTGCGAACTGCTCTCGCTAGATGGCAGAGTTTCCATATTAGCATTCAACTAAGCAGGATTTGTTTGACATTAGCAAATGTCCCATCTCTCACTCATTAGAAGCTCAATTATTTGTTGCTATATAATTCTGCTTTTCTTTTGAAGAAAGATAATAGTGTGTCTGATCCGGACTTGTTTTTTTTTTTTTTGTCTTTGTAGTAATGTTAGATTCTTAACCTGATAAAAGGATTGATGTTTATTAAATAATATCTATTCTACATTTATGCAAATAATTATATTTATTTGTAACGTTTAATCTGTTATAATGAAATCAAGAGACTGCATCCAACTATGCTAAGGAGTAGTAACTTACACTATCTTAGAGTTATTGTTAAGTGACCCACAGTTTGACACCGCTGGTCTGTGCTTATGGATCAAAGAGAGAACGCATTTATTTACAAGTGCTCTCTTTTTACAGAATCGTAAGAATGATGAAGCTTCTTATGAGAAGATGCTGAAGCTGCGTAGAGACTTAAGTCGTGCCGTCACCATCTTGGAGATGATTAAGAGACGAGAGAAGAGCAAGAGAGAGCTGCTGCACCTCACGCTGGAGATTGTGGAAAAGAGGTACACATGGCTGTTATATGCCTCATCTTGTGTGTTTAGTTTAAACCGACTTTGGAAGTTTAAAAGTAGTGAAGAACTTTCTAAATGCTTTAGGGATTGTAGAAGTTGCAGGGTTCGCATGGGTGTTGGAAAGTCCTTGAACTTGGGGGGTTGCAGGACAATGAGAGGGGGTTGCTTGATGATTTCCAAAAACCGAATAAATTAATAAACTTTTATAATGACCATTGTTATTCCATAACTCACAGAAAATAAAAATAGTCGCTAAAAATAGCACTTGCAAATATTTTTAAAAATAACCCCCTGGGGTTTTTATGTTAGATTAACAACACACCAATAGCGTCAGACGCAGCACATTGATTTTATATCACCAGCCTGAACTTTGACACCTTTATGGCACTCATGTACATTTAAAATAAACACAGGGCATGAGTGAACATGAAGGATGATCGCTGTTTGTATGATTATAACCATTTTTAAAAAATAGTGGGGGTCGCAAGTTCCTGGCATTGTTATTTTGGGGGTCGTGGACTGAAAAGTTTGGAACCCCTGCTATAAAATACGAAAACAAATAGCTTCTGATGTAATGTATACATTATAAAAGTGCTGAAAAAGTTTGATGCACCTGAAAGTGCTTCATTTTGACTTTAGAAAAGGTCTAAACCCTGGTGCTGTTGTGAACGATTGCGGCAGATATTTGTAGTTTGTTTGGTTATAACAGTTTATGCAAGTTATCGTGCAGGATGCTGCTTGGCTCCAAAATGACTTCTGTTTTGTGCTTCATACAATTTCAGTGATTGTTGTGTAACAGAAAATTACACTTCAGGCAGAGCAAAACTCAAATCACGAAGTATTAATAACCATTTTGCTTTTCAAAGATTATTTATGACTTGTAAATTCAGATGTACGTGGACGTTTGTATGGCAACAAAAAGATTCTAAATTGTGCTTATTAAAAAATTATTAATTTTCCATGTTAACATTATTATGATTATGAAATATTTGGTATTCCACAGTTTTAGCTTTTGAGAGATTAAGATTTGTTCTTTAACAGGTATGTTAGTGTATGTGATTATTGAAGCTAGGCCAGTTAAATTTCATGATTAATTGATGTTCTCTTGACATGAAATGCATGTTAGTTCTGCAGAATGAAAATGATGATTTAAGGTCATAAAATTTTGCACACTGGAGCCCCTTTTTTTGTGGGTTGGTGGGAACGGGAGTGTGTTATATTGAGCTCATGGTGTGTGTTTGTGTGTAGGAACAACATGTCTGATTTTGGAGGGGAGGTGATGGCAGAGGTTCTGGCTCAGAGAGCTCTGGAGAAACCAGTCATCCCTCTGATACCAATCACAAACAGCACCCAGTACAGACACACGGAGCATGACCGAGACTACAAGATCAAGGTACACACACTCACTCTTTGTCAGGGCCACCTGACTCTCACCTTACACTCAAAATGCTTTCAGAGCAAGTAAAAACACTGTTTTTCTGTTATAAATTGCGGATATTTAGAATCAATGCTGCCATGAACATGGCTATGCTGCTGATGAGGCATTTAAACAAACAAACAAATAATGACGTTCAGAGCAAGTGTTGCATTTCAAATAGCCTCTTTTGTTTTGTTTCTGAGTTTCTTCACATTTCTATGCGTTCACATTTTTGTTCATTCCAGCTTATTGCACAAGTGCAAGGAAATGTATTAAACATTGTTGTATCTGCTTTGTGTGGCTGTAGATGGATAAGCCAGAGGTTGTACGGCAGAAGCGCAAGTATGAGAAGAAGCCAAAGCCGTTGCCATTGGCAGGCTCCGTACACTCAGGCCCGTCAGTCTTTAACACTAAAGACCTCAATCAGTACGACTTTCCCAGCTCAGACGACGAACCCTTCTCACAGGTAACACACATGCATTATAATACAGAGATTCCTGGAAATCATCCTCTGCTTGCTTTTGGTTTGACACTCTTATCTTTTTCCCTCCTCAGATGTTCTCTGGTTCTTCAGAGGTGGAGGAGGAGAACGATCCGGATGGTGTGTTTGGGTTCAGGAGGAGAACAGGCTGTCAATATCACTCTGTATGTTGAACAAACTAAACATTAAAACATCCTAATATGCATGATTTGAAAGGGAAATTCTGCCTATGCACGCAAGGCTGTAGATTGTTTGTAAATATTTCTCTCTCTTTTTCTCCAAGGCACGTTCGGGACCTGTAAGTGGTTGGCCCTGGTCAGACCCTGCTGAGGGTGGGGTAGCAGATGTGCGCTATCGCTATTCTCTAACCACACTCACAGTCCCGCGCCGATGCCTGGGTTTGGCACGGCGACGAGTGGGAAGAGGGGGCAGGTGAGTTAAAAATTTACAGTCTAACGACATTCCAATTTTTCTTTGTGTAAATATCAACATGCTATCGATAACTAACTAGTCATTTGTGTATGTGTGCATTTAGAATTGTGGTTTAAGTATTTAAATTATTTCTTGTAGAATTGTTACAAACATTAAATCAGTTTTGTGTGAAAATACTGTAAGCAGTCAGTGCTTTCCACAGGTATGAAATGTTTGCGGTGGTAGTTAGATTAAAACACACCTTTTACCCACGGCACATGGTTACGTACTTGCAACAAAACAGGATTTCTAACACAATTTTTAGTTATGACAGCTTCTTTTCAATGGGTTGAAGTTTAAAGAAAAAGACTTTTTAAATAAGACAATCCACTGTTTGTTTTACTTTTATTCTATTCAGGAGCCATGTGTACACACACTGACAGCTCAAATCTGCTGATGATATTTTGTACAGCATTACCAAAGCATGTTAGAAATGTATAAAATATGTAATATATCAACATCAAATAAGAAAATATTCAGCAAATGAGAAATAATACATTAAGGAATAAAAAAGCTGCAATAGGAATAAAAATCAAGAAGGAATTGGCTGAAAAAAGGAAAATATTCATTACGAAAAGGTCTTTGCTACTGTTGCTGATAATGATAAATGTAGAAATCTAAGGCGATCTCTCTGCAATTGTTATAGTAGTTGACTCCACCTACAAGTTAAAAAAAAAAGTTAATCCACAGGTCATGTGCGTTTCGATCCGTACAGATCATGGATCAACCGTGATCTGTTAGCCCCCTAGTGGGAGGCACTGGCATTATTTAACTTGCTTTCATTCACGTTAGCAAAATTTCATCTTGTCTGTTTTGCAGGGTTTTATTGGACCGAGCCCACTCTGAATGGGATACTGTGTATCATGGGCTGGACCCGGATTCTCCTGCATTCCCATCACTGTCTCCCACCCAGCAGCAGCCCAGCACAGATACCTCACACACCAGCACAGATACCTCTGCCCCCTCCGCCACTCCACCTGACCTCACGCAAATCCTGCTCAACATCAAAGCCTGCCGCTGGAGGCATTTCAAGCCTCGGACGGCACCGCCAGATGACCCTGACAATCCTGAGCACTGGTCCACACGGAGGCCCCGCCGCGGCTTCCTCATCCGCCCAATCCGCACGCTTCAGACGCAGAGAGGCCCCGCCTCTATTAGACCACCTCCCCCTCCACCCACACCGGGTGAGTCTACTAATGCTGAAATTATGCCAAGCACATTGCATTTCTGCTTCTCGTAAACTTCACTATTAAAAGTGTATGCTTGAAAATATTGACATTGAAGTTTGTGTGTGTGTGTTTGTAGCTTTCACCGCAGAGCAGTATCAGCAGCACCAGGAGCAGCTTGTACTGATGCAGAAACAGCAGCTTGAACAAGTTCAGCAGCATCAGCAGACCGGCAGCTCTGCCGTCACCAACAACCCACAGGTGAGCCTTCAAAAGCCTACATTTTTACCACTGGAAGCTGGTTAGTCATTATGCCACACAACTGTGTTTAAAACCCTTAGAAAGGTCACTTTTGCATATCAGGTCCCCTTTAAAATGCAATATACTTATGTATTTTTATGCATTTTTGCTCATTGCCACTTTATATCAGCATGCTAAAACTACCAGTGCTGCAGGACAAATTCCATCAGATCAGATACTTACGAAGACAGCATGAATAGAGGTGACTCACTTGGGGTCCTCTGTCTGAGGTGTTCTTGTGAGCTCAGGCGGGTCAAAGAGTTTGCCTTTCTGCCCCTCTGAGTCTTTCTAATGGCCTTGTGCAGTTCATCAGCACATCACAGAGAAGATAATGAGAGCTAATGAAATTTGTGTCGTGAGTGCCCTTCTTCAGATGGTTTAAAATTTGTTAATGGGGGTGTTGAATGGTTCTCCCATGGGAGTTGAATTGGCATGGACTGAGGGGACATGCCTATTGAAATGTCTCCACCAATAATTTAATTCACTTAAAAAAAAATTAACATTAACCTAGACATGCAGAAAGGGTTAAGTCATGTGGGGGGGACTCCTAGATATCCACCACATAGGTCTTGCTTAGTTAATCTAACTAACCTAGTTAATCCTTTAAAAGTCACTTTAAACTGAATACCAGTATCTTGAATAATATCAAATAAAATATTTTGCACTGTCATGATGGCAAAGATGAAAGAAATCAGATATTAGAAATAAGTTATTATATTTTTATGTTTAGAAATGTCTAGGAAAAAATCTTTCTGTTAAACCGATTGGGGGAAAATATACGGGGGGCTAAAGTCAAGAGGGTTAATTATTCTGACTTCAGCTGTATACCTGTCAAGTCAACATCATCTTGCTGAGTTGTTTCTGTGCTAGTTTCTTGGCTAGATTAGGTCTGTAATGGATATATTTTTTTATACCCCAATTTGTTTCTCTGCCTCCTCTCAGAGTTTGGTGTCAAAGACGATAGACGCTGCCAGCGCTCAGTTTGCTGCATCTGCATTAGTAACTCATGAGCAGCTGTTGGCGCTCAAGAGTAAAGATGAGGGAGTTGGTGTTAATGGAGTCGTCTCAGCATCAGGTTGGTACACTTTTGCAGTATTTATGACCTCGGTGCGTGTGCTGCTTGATTTTTCTGTTGTGCTGAACTCTTCTCATCTGCACAGGCGTCTACAAGGGCTTACATCACACGAGCTCTGCGGTGTCGTCCATCCTTCCATCTGTCGGCTCTACCTCCACCTCTTGCCCCTCCCCCACCATCGCCACCACCACTAACAACGGCACCTCCTCGGCCAATCACCATGTGGGCCCGGCTGGCCCCGCCCCTGGCCAAGCGCTAATGGGCGGGGCCGTGCGAGTGAGCGTGCCATCACCAGCAGGCACCCTGAGTGTGCGCCAGCTGCAGCGCCAGCTCACTGTTCCCGCCTCAGCCCTAAAACTCGCTGCCAACGCCAACAGACCGCTCCCAAAGGTCACCACAGGGTCAACTACCCTCGACATGGGCCCCAGGTGAGAGTCTGCCTGATCTTAAATGACTAATAACCTAGAATTCTCTCTTTACGGTTTGCAAGTTACAAAGCGAAGCTTTTTATTTGACCAGAGTCTGAACAAAACTTAAACCATAACGTCTAGAAAGTGAATAGCTGCATCCGAAATCGCCTACTACCTCATTTGATTTTGAATGTACTACTCAGCCTTTAGAAAAGTATATTCTATACAGTATGAATGGAACTTGGACATACTACATCTGCCATTTTGTCATGATCCCGTTACATACCTGCGTCGGTTGCGTCGCTTCACTCCATTAATGAATTCTCTCACAGTGCATCTTGGGATAGATAGTGTAGTGTGCATTGGATGCCCATTACAGAATCTCGCTGGAGGTAGTAGGTCATCTGGATACTTCTCGCATACTGTTTTTTCGAATTCTGTGAATTTGGGCATGCTACTCGGCTCACATACTGTTTTTAGTGTCCTATATTCACCTTATTCGCCGCGTACGAGCGGACGCAGCCGTTTGAATCATTTTGGCTCAAGGCATCGTCTCGTTCTCTTTCATTCATTTTTAGATGTTAAAACCGCTCCTGCTGCTTGCAAACTGATATTTCCTCATTTTTCTACTTCGTCTGTAGAGTCATGCAAACTACTGCTGTTTATTATTCCTAGTCATTTCTCTCATAGGAAACTCAATCGGAAGTTCTAAAACAATCGCAAAAGCGAGCACACTTCCACATTGCAGAACAAGGTCAATAGTATGGAAGTATGCAATTTTGGACTCAGCCGATGACTTTTTGTATTTTGAATTCTTTTTAAAAGAGTAAGTGCTTGAATATTGCTCTACCTTTATAAAAATATAACTAAATGCTGATGATGATGACCTGCAGACTAAAAGCTGGTGAATTTTTGAACAGACAAATGTTTTTTGGAGGAACTAGCAAAGGATTTTGATAAAGGTCTTGGCCAAAAAGGCCTGAAACTTAGTTTTGTTACTGGCCGATTTGGCACAGTGCCACCTGCTGGTTAGGAGATGGGAAAAAGCTGCATTTGCTTTGGTCATCTTTGAAGAGCAGTGTCTCTAATTTAGTGGAGTATATCAAGTCAAAATCATGCTGTTCTTATTCGAAAAATCTGTGGCTTATTTTAGTGTTGGAAAACTGCAGTCCTTGAATTCACATCTGTATTGATCAGTGTTGCTAATTTAATTGCATCCATTAAATATTCAATATTGAACTATACTTTACAGGCATTTTAATTTTTGGATGGGATTACAAGGATTGTTCATTTGATACAAATGTAATTGTCATTTATAAGTGATTTATAAAGCATTAATAGTCCTCACTTTAGACTGGCTCACAAAACTGCATGAAGTTGAGTTAATAAAGCATTTATTAACATACAAATGAATTTACTAAACAGCTGAACAATAAGACGTATAAGCGTTAATTTCAATAGTTTATTAATCATTTATCAACTCTTTCTGAATGATCTTAAACCACCAACTACTCTAAAATACAAATGATTTGTAAATAATGCGATACTTCAGTTAGTCATGAAAACTCAATCAGTCGCACATTATGAAAGTGCAATGATTAAGCAGATTATAAATGTGCTTATAAGGCATGAATAGAGCATTAGTATCTGCGGTTATAAACTTCTTACTAACGTTTATTAATGTAGAGTTAATGCTTATCAACAAATAATCAACTCGCTATATGCTAATGCTCAATAAATGGTTCATAATGTGTCGTTCTTATGAAGCGTTACTGAAAAGTCTCATGTGTCTGTGTCTCGTTGCTCAACTGATATTCCAGCTCCTCATTGTGGACGCACACATGATGCTGGAGAGATGTATTGTGCAGCACTAGTGCAATAGCTGTTTTCGCTGATTGGTTGTGAAGCACTAGCCTCCACTTGCCCTGAGGTCACCCGATCACTTACTGTAATGAAATGTGTGTTTCAGGGAGAATCACGATCAAGAGAAGCCTCCGTTGAACAGTCTAACAGAGAACACAGTGGCGATGGAGGTGACGTAGCGCTGCTCTGTGTCCACGCGTCTCCTTTAGGTGCTATGCATCGTAGCGACGCTGTTTTCATGGCAGCCGTTGGGACTTAATTGCAATGCTCATCTTTTTTTTGTTGTTTTCTTTCTTTTTTTTCTGAAATTTTGTTACTGTTAAATATCAACATCTGTAAATTATGAGATATGGAAAATATTCTATGTACATACATATTTGTAATACACCCCTCCCCCCCTCCCCCACTTGTATATAACATTACTTGAATACAGAATTCATTTGTGATGTTTTGCACTTGGGAAAAAAAATCTGAAAAAAAAGAACTGCGATTTTCGTAGTGTGTGTGCCGTTTGTGCGCGTGTGTGTGAATGTTCAAGTGTTTGTGAGACTGTATCTGAATGTATGTCACATGCATGGTGCAAAACCTGCTGTTTTATCTATTTATTGTGAGGTGTTTACAGTTTTGTTTTCTCCCCCTTTAAATTCTTCATTTTTTTAATACACTGTAACCTCCTGGGTTTGTGCGGTGTGCTTGTGTGCGCGTATGTAAGTGAGTGAGTGAGTGTGTGTGTGTGTGTATGTATGTAGCTGCAGCAGTTGTATGTGAACATCTCTTGTTGGAAAAGCAGCAGGGGTTCATCTGTTTGTCTCTTTCTCATGTGGCTGCTCCACTCCACTCAAGCACTATTTTCTTTGGGTTCCTTTAATCTGTTGAAATCAAAGCTGCTTTTCTATGATTTCCCAGTCTCTTTTGTTTTGTTTTTTCTCCTGGAATCTGAGACCCTTCATCATCGAGGGTCTGTGAAGCGTAGAGAGATGGGTTTATTTTCTGTTCTTACCTCTGTTTTTGATGACTGATTGTACGTCCCCTTTGCTAAAGGAGCGATTCTGTTATTTGTGTTAACAGTAGTTCATAAGGGAGAGACTACAGTGACATCTCAGTATGTTTCTTTATCATCATCATCATCATCATCATTCCACTTTATATGAAAATAAGGAAAACGAACAAAAAAGGGACGTTTTGTTTCCTGTAAGTCTTCATGGTGGTGCCCTTCCTGTGGGTCCAGCATGAGCTCTCTTCTGTGAAGAGGACGGTACCTCACAAGGCTACTCGTAGTTGTTGTTTGTATGTACCACAATCTGAATGCCCGTTCCAATGGCATCATCTATCTTTGAGGTGTTTTTTTTTTTTTTTTTTTTTTAAGTCCCACCTGGAAGAATGAATAAAAAAAAAACTTATATGACAAAAAATGTTTAATAAACCCAGGGCATTAAGTGTTGACCAGCACTACTCTTGTCTGTGTGTCATTTGTCAAGGATGTGAGAAGGGAGAATGCACGAGTGTGTGCTTCATAATCTTATAACCCAGGGAAACGATCGAAGTCAGATCAAATTTAATCACAAGCTTACAATTTTTTTTAATTTGCATAGTTATTTTTTTTCTCCTGACAGATTTACCTATAATTGGTTGGCACAATGTATCATTTCAGCATTGATATCGCGATGTGATCATTCACCGTAGTCACATCGCAGCATATATGCAGTGTCGAGTTTTTTGGATCTTCATTTGTTTTTCCATATTTGCATGTGTTGTTTGATGCCTTTGATTGTCCACTGATTTGAAACAATATTCCGGTATAGTGACCATTTGTGACCTTAACGATGATTAAGGTTATTGAATTCTTTTTATCATTCGGTTACTGTTTTTAAATCCTGTTAGACTCAGGATGTGATGAAACACCTTTATTTTGTTGCATCTTTTTCTGATTGTATTTATAGATAGGTCTGCATGAAAATACTCACAACACATGCAAATAGCACATACCGCTACAAAAAAATTGTCATGGCCAAAGTGTTTATAGGTTGTTTATTAGATTTTATGGAGAGCCACTCTCACTGCAGAACCATCCCATTTGATCTAACATCAATTCTTTCCACATAGAGATATTAAGTCATCTGGGGAAATTGCTCCCATATTGCAATATATATAGCAAAATAAAAAAAATTGCAATGTTAGCTATTTCCATTATCGCGCAGCCCTAATATATATATATATATATATATATATATATATATATATATATATATATATGTATATATATATATATATATATATATATATATATATATATATATATATATATATATGTATATATATATATATATATATATATATATATATATATATATATGCACATTCAATTGATTAAATAATATAACTAATTAAATCACACTTTTTTGCGATTAATCACATTTAAAAAACTTAAACTTGTAATTTTGGCTATTCGAAAGTAAAATTAATGTAAACGCAAGACAAAAAACTATTTAAATTCAAAATATAATTGTTTATTAGAATTTTTGTTTAACTTGTAACACAGATTTTTTATGTAAACAACATACCCTCAATAAACCATCAAGATCCTGCTTGACAGCCATATTTATTACAGAAATTAAAACACAGGCATGTTAATGACATTTGAATTTCAAAACAATCAATGCCAATAAAGAAAAAAATGCCAAAATACAGGAATTGCAGAAATTTAAAATTATTATAATAATAATAAAGTATTGAATACAAACAATTGTACTCATTGTAGTTGTATTGCTGATAGTTGAGAACAATAATTATAAAGTACAAACCATTTTGCTTAGTCCTCCTTTACATTCAGACAGTTGCTAAGACAGTCCAGTCTGTTGACATTATCGGGGGACAATGTGGCTCTTTTGTTTTGAATGATGTGAGCTGAGTGAGAACAGTCTCACAAGCAGGGTCACTGAAGGCATATGAATTTCAGTGCCTAATTTTGTTGCCACTGGTGCTGCGACAAGGACGTAAGAAGCATCAAACGGTACATCAAAGGCACACAAAGGTTTAAAAAAATGCATCTTGTGTGTGTGCGTGCACGTATGTTGTAAAAATTTGCATTGAAAGCAGAATAGACTGACAACACTCGTGTTTTAATAGCCTCGATTCTTCAAGTTTGTGTATAGTGTTTCTCACTATAATTTTGAAAATGTTTCAAAGCAGCTTTACAAAATGTGCACAATATTGCATTTCAATCAATTTCAGACAAGTTAAAGTTATTAGTACCATTATAAATTAAAAGCTTTTATTTACTAGTTAAACAAATAAAGTTCCTATTCATTCACTCATTTTCATTTGGCTTAGCCCCTTTATTCATCAGGGGTCACCACAGTGGAATGAACCGCCAACTTATCCAGCTGTAACCCAGTACTGGGAAACTCGTACTATACGGCCAGTTTAGTTTGTTCAATTCACCTATAATGCATGTGTTTGGACTGTGGGGAATGTATGCTTTACTACAATGATAGATCTTTGATCTAGTTTGGAATTGCAAGAGTGTGTCTGAGACTAGGACATTATCAGGAAGGCTGTTCCAGAGTTTGGAGCCATAAATGAGAACGCTCTGCCTTAACAAGATGTAAGTGTTTTCCAAAAGGCTCAAACTACAGAAGCTTCAGGCTGAGGTTTCCTTCATGAGGTTGATGTTAGGATTTAAAAAACACCTGTAGTTTTGAGTCAGACTTCCGTCAATTATAACAGCAGAGAGGTCATCTGGTGTCAGACAAAATGTTCAGCTGCTGCTCAGTAGATTAGTCCAAAAAACAAGAGCCTTAAAAGCAAGGTTTGAGAGAGAGGAATCACCAGGATTGTCATTATCCACTTATCATTCTCAAGATCCATTTACTAGTCACACAGCTTACCAGCTTTACAAAGTCTCCATGAAACATCCTCGGGCACTCAGACGGAATTTCACCTGGTTGATGCTCTCTCTGTGTTTGATCTCTTTATTGCGCATCTTCCTTCATAACAAAACAAACAAAACAGTTTCTGTATAACTGAAGAGAGTACACTCACACAGTTTAGAATAAATACATCACTTCATGTATTTTCATGTATGATCTTATTTGCTTGATATTTCATATTTCAGAGATTTAAATGTATAAAAATAGAGATTTTGAAAAAGTACAAACCCTGTAAATGTCACAGTGCAACCTGGATTTGAGCGAGACTTCTGTAGGACTTTGATTCCTTCCTCCAGTAACATCTCAGCATGAACACTAACATATACACACACACACATTTAGTAAAAATACAATCACTTTTGCTTTCTGGATGTGGTGCAAATGGTAACAGTGTTTCTGTAATTCAGAAGGCATGCTGAAGTTGTCTGGCTACACAATATTAACACAATCAGAAATAATTTAATCATACTTACATTAACGTACTGTTGATTTTGTCAAAAACATTGTGTATTATAAAGTTCTCACCGGCCAGTTTATTAGGTACACCTGGCCAACTGCTCATTAACAAACATTTCTAATCAGCCAATCATCTGGCCTCAACTCAATGCATTTAGGCATGTAGACATGGTCAAGACGATCAGCTGCAGTTCAAACTGAGCAACAGAATGGGGGAGAAAGGGGATTTAAGTGACTTTAAACATGCCATGGAGTATTTCAGAAGGTCTACTGGGATTTTCACACACAATTATCTCTAGGGTTTACAGAAGAATGGTCTGAAAAAGAGAAAACATCAAGTGAGCGGCAGTTCTGTGGGCGCAAATGTTTTGTTGTTGAGGTCAGAGGAGAATGGCCAGACTGGTTCTGCTGCAACATTCCAATAGTAGGGTCAGAATTTGATGTCTAATGGTGTGAGGCTTATTTCTTGGCACACCTTGGGCCCATTAGCACCAGTTGATCGTGTCAATGCCACAGCCTACCTGAGTCCATCCCTTTATGACCACAGTGTACCCATCTTCTGATGGCTACTTCCAGCAGGATATCGTGCCATGTCATAAAGCGCAAATCATCTCAGACTTGAACATGACAATGAGTTCACTGCACTCAAATGGTCTCTACAGTCACCAGATCTCAATCCAATAGAGCACCTTTTGGATGTGGTGAAACGGGAGATTGGCATCATGAATGTGCAGCTGACAAATCTGCATCAACTGTGTGATGCTATCATGTCAATATGGAGCAAAATCTCAGAGGAGTATTTCCAGTACCTTGTTAAATCTATGCCACGAAGGATTAAGGCAGTTCTGAAGCCAAAAGGGGGTCCTAGTAAGGTGTACCTAATAAAGTGGCCGGTGTGTCTGAAGTAAAACTTTTCAAATGTAATTGGAAGATGATTATATGGCTTTTTCCATACCTCATTTCCTGTAGGCCAGTGTAAGTCTGGCTGAAAGAGAGGATACGATTGGCCCATCGCTTAGTCATGTTTCCCAAACGCAGCTCCATTTTCTGCAGTCCAGACAGTAAATGAAGGGCAGTCATCAGGACATCCACATTCCCTCGGTAGACTATTTGAAAGATGTTTCTCCAGTCAAAGTGGATTAGTGCATTAAAGTGTTGAAAAGTGAGACTAAAAGAATGCAGCTCTTTGTGGTCCTCCAGGCCCAGCATTGTGCTTATTGAAAACCTATTATTGAAACAGTAAATAAGACGCTTGCATCAGTTTGCAATTTAAGCTTTTGGGTGTATATTTTATAGGTTTAATGGGGATTTTGCAGTCTATTGGCCAGAATTGCAGGGAAATGACAGTAAACAAAACTGTTGATTAATAAATCTAACGCAAAGAACGCTACAACTAGGATCTTGATCATTCTGCCAGCATGAATCTGTCCACAATAATAACAATGACATTACAAAATGACTTGTGTATTTAAAGTACTCCTGAATCTGGATTCTGCATTTGAATACTGAATACATCAGTCCCTTCGTTTTTTTGCAAGACTTAAATAGCAGGGCATGCTAAGCTGTGGTATTAATATGATAACTGAATAGTAACTCTTGTGACTGGTTATCAGCTGTTATGAATGTTTGATGAACATCAGAAATGATTTGGCTGTGGCGTTTATTCACCAGAACTCTTCTTTGCTAATTGTCAAATAGAGTGTATTCGCTGGGTTACCACCAGAATAGCTGTAGACGTAAACACTGAAAATACAGAAAGAAACAAGTTATAGATTCACAACATCTTAATGAAATGTGGTGATGCATACGTGGCTGTTATAGCAGTGTTATAAATATATATTACCTCTGTGAGCTCAGGGTCTGTCTTCTCGTAAGGACACACATCAAATCAGCAAGAATGAAATTATCCAGATCTACTGGAAACAACCTTAAAAGACAAACAAAGAAAGGTTGTATGAACATTCTACTAGTAAAAGCAAACATTTGAAGACAAACAATGAACAAAATTCATTATTTTAGCTACTAAAGTACAGCAGTTTTAAACTGTAATGTAATGAAACATTGTTAATTAAAGTCTTTTGTGTCTCTAGAATGTGTCTGTAAAGTTTTAGCTCTAACACCCATCAGATTATTTATTAGACCTTTATAAATCTGGGAAATTTGAGCTGTTTGGACACTGTAGCTGTTTTTGTTGCATGTGCCTTTAATGCAAAGAGCTGCGTCTCCTTGTCTACTGTGCCCACATGCATGTAGCCTTCATGTAGATAAACAGCACAGTGACAGACAAGAATGAAGCAGATCTCCCTTACTACGGAAAGAATTATCCCAGTTGTTATTTTACCCTCCACCGCACGCATTATAATAAATCTATTAAAAGTATATTTGACAGTTTATCTTTTCTTAAAATGGCTTAACTTAAAGTGCTGTAAAAAAAAGGGAGACATTTATCCTGAGATATTTTATGATATGTTGCCATATGGCAACAACGGCCAATAGTAGATTCTTAGAGCTCCGACTAACACACTGGCATTAATTCATTTATACTTAGACTGTAAAAGGTTATCTAAGGGGACAGACCTTTATCTTTTAAACATAAAATGCTATTTAATTATGACTGGTCAGCTTAATTATATAATAATGATCATTATTTGACTAAATAGCTCTGTTTGATTTAGTATATAGCAGCTCTATGGGGACTGCATAAAAAATATCCTAATCTGAGTAAGTAGGGTTCTGCCTTTTTAGGATAGCGGTCAATCGCCACTGTTTAGTGACCAAGACTGACATGCTTGTGCTTAAGAGATTGTATACTCTGCCAGTACAAGCCTCAGGATGTTATAGGAATCCAGATGAACGAGAATAACATACAATAATGAATCTGAGAGAATATTCAAACATAATCTAAAGCAGTGGTTCTCAAAGTGGGGGTCGGGACCCCCCAATGGGTCGTGGGACAATGAAGCCATAAGAATTACCATATTTTATCCATAACCTACTGAAAAAAAATAGTTGTTTATAGCTACTATATAGTTACTATAGTAGCTCATAGTTACTAGTTATATTGGATTGCGACCCCTGGGGTAATCATTATATTAAAGACTTAGCAATAGTGTCAGATGCAGCAGAATGATTTTATAATACCAGGTTAAACTTTCCGGCACATTTACAGCACTTACACACATAAATAAACGAAGAATAGACTTGGGTCTATTAGTGTGTGCGCGCATTTGCATGCAAGTTTTCTGTATTTATAACCACCTCAGGGGATATTGGGGGTCGCAAGTCACTGGCATTGTTATTTTGGGGGTCACTGGCTGAAAAGTTTGGGAACCCCTGATCTAAAGTAATGTTAAAAGAAACATTATAATCTTGTCAATGTTTTATAAATGGAGTCAGGTAAAACGAGGATAAATATATAAATATTCTAAACCACCTCATACTAAAATTGGAATCAGATATGAGTTAAGTTTAAAGTAAATCAACATTGTGCACTGGTAAAACCGAACATACAGTGAACCTTCGTCAACCAGTAGACACCGTCATTGGACTAACTGGCTGGACCTTACATAATTAACATTATAATACTAGCTTTCATGTTGTTATTGTTACAACTTAAAAGTTCACAGCTGACCTTGCTTGCTAGCTAGCTAACCCATTGTAATATTGCATGTTCCTCTATTGCACACTGCACACACACATTTGATCGATTTAAAAAAAACTAATTTGATTAAAAAAAAAAAAATGTCATCATAACTTACTGGAGGTGATGTTTCAGATTTTTTTTTTTTTGTGGATCTGACATCATTTGTTCTTTTGTTTTTATTGACATTTACATTTGCATTCAGCAACTACTCACAATAAACACCAGTCTGTCAGAAATCGCGTCACAGAAAAGCACAGCATATCATGTGACCTAATTAAAGCACATCATTCGATACACTAACGTCTTCTCTTTCCAACAACAAAAAATGTAATGGTCGTAAAGAAATGGTGGCAGGGAAATTAACATAAGTATCATGTTGCCATATGGTTACACCATGCAGTAGAGGGTTAATATATTTGTTGTAGAGTTAATTCAAGCCTTTCTGCAACGATGAGTCACACATAATCTCGTTCGGAAGTTTATTTAAAAACTAATTTCAAGAGGATCACATGCTTATAATTGCTTGCAGCTGGTCCCACATTATTCAATTTATGATTCACCAATCAGACGATTCCTAAGCCACTATAAAATACCCTACGTTCCATATAACAGCCATCTTTGTTTTGAAGAATCCCCCCTTCCACCCCTACTCCTCCTTGTTCCATCTCTTAAAAGCAATTAATATCTGTTTATTAGCTAATACTGCAGGGGAGTTCTCGAGATCTACCTGAGCTCAAACTCCCCTCTCGCCTTGCAAATGAGAGGGACCCCCGGGCTCAAGGATTTTATGAGCACAAGGCTCTCTCCTGGGACAGCATGCCAAACAAGCTTTATAATAAATCATCAGCTAAGTGTGAACTCTTGAAATAAAGTTTACGCGCAGACACACACATACACACACATGTTTAGTTTTGCAGTTTTTGCAAGGCAAACCTGACAGGATACACGTTGATATCCACTGTTGTATGGACATTCGTTATGTTAATTTAACAAAAAAAAAACAACTGATTTAACGTCCACAAACCAGGATTGAAGCTTCTTCTTTTATAATTGTACTGACATGCAAGTGTGGAGATGAATTGTAGTGATTTTACTGTATTTATTTCAAACATGCACTGTTTTAAAAACTTTTCAAACTTGTAAAACTCATTGTTGAGGTGCTGCTGATCACAGTGAGCTGAACAGATCTTTTAATCCCAGTTGCTTTGCGCACATCCTGTCTTGTTGGTATGATTATACACGTAACTACAGAGACATGATAAAACAAGTCTGTCCATCAATTCGGTGGATATGGAAACCGTAATCCTACCTTTAATCAGGAAATAAAAAAAGGGACTTTTTGTCTTTATATCACTCCGATATGACCGTGTCTACACTATACCTACACACAGTTCTGTCCAAACAGCTTACAAACGTTGATTTTCATCAGAGGTGCCCTTTAAAACATCTTATAGATATTATTAATTCATCAAATGAAACAGAAAATGTCAAATATGACAACATAATAGAAAGACATATTTAAAGATATTGTGAAAAGTACTTGCCTTACTGACTTAAACTTGGGCATTATAGGCAGAATCATGTACAGCTTTTTAGATGTTAGTTCAGCTTCACCCATTTGCAGTTCATTCAGGCACTGACAGCACTGACAACAGTACAGCAGGGCCCAGAGGTCTGTTTTCCTGAGAACTATAGCATACAGGTCAATCTTCTCCGTTTGCTCCATGACTACTTTCACAAAGCTGTCTTCATGGAGCTCATAGAGACAGTTAAACACAAACAGAGCTCTTGCACTAGAAGAACTTCTAATGTCTTCTAAGATCCATTTCTTCAGATACTCCTGTATTTTTGGATGAATAAAAACGTTTTTCCTATTAAGTGCTCGTCCCACATCTTTGTTTAGCAGACCACAGATGAACTGAAGCACCACTGCATAACGTGGTGGAGAATAAATGGATTCGAGATCTTTGAGCTGTGTAAGTTTCTTCTGAAATGGTTTTTCATCCAGAAGCACACAGTAAAGAGCGGTGAAGAACTCCTGAAAGCTGACATGCATGAAGCTGAACATTGTCTCCTGGTGAATCCTTCTCTTAAAGAGAAGCTTACAAAGAAATGGATTGCCAGCAGGGTCTGAAACCATTCCATTCACACTTTTCTCTTCAAACAGCACTTGTGTGTCCAGCATCCCTCTCTCAGCCAGCTGACCCAGACTCCTCAGGAGAGTCGGCACAGGCTGACTCAAACCCTGGCTGTGATGCTCCAGTAAAGTGCACACAAAGTCAACATAGATGGAGGTGGTGGTTTCCAGACCGCTTGTTAAATCTGAACCCTCACTGAAGCGCTCTCGCAGGACTGTGCAGATGATCCAGCAGATGACAGGGATGGAGCAGGCAGTGATCAGGGTTTCGTTTGATCTCACATATTCATAAGCCTTCATGAAGAGTTCCTCATCCTGGAAGAACTTCTGGAAATACTCCTTCACCCCCTTTTCAGAGAAACCCATGATCTCTGAGAACCTCTGCGGAAACTTGAGCAGGTTAGTCAGTGTGTCCGCAGCTGTAGATCTGGTGGTGACCAGTAAAGAGGATTCGGGTAAGATGTAACCCTTCAGCAGGGCACAGAGTCTGAACTCAGCTGGGCCTTCATGACGCAGATCAGTGTTCGGGGGCATAAGACAGAAGTCCTGCGTGATTCTCAACTCATCAAATCCATCAACAATGAAAAGCACCTTCTCTAGTGAATGCTGTAGTAATATCTGTGAAATCTCATCTGATGTTAAACTGCAGCTGTAGCTCAAGATCTCCGCCAAACTCTTTGTGCCAGGAATGTGATTTATATCCTTACATTTAAGGTGGAAAACAACATCAAAGCGCTCTTTGTAGAGTTTATCAGATGCCCAGTCCAGCATGATCTTCTGCACAGCGAAGGATTTTCCATTGCCTGAATTTCCCTGCAGTATAACAGCACTAGGACGGATCCCGTGGCTATCGGGGTTGAACAGAGAGTTCAGATTGTTGGCGTCTTGACTGCTTCTGGAGCTGAGGACCTGCTGGAGGTTTTCTCCACCGGAGCGGATCTCTTCTTCTCTCTCTTGTTGATCTCTGTGTCTCTGAATGATCAAAGGCTGAGTGAAGCGTTCAGACAGCAGCACATGTTCACCAGGCAGGGAGTTATACTCGGTCACATACTGGTATTCACTGCAGATCCGAGCCTTATGTTTGGAAATCAACACTCTGGTCTCTGCAAAAATAAAACAAATATGATCACTTGATTAACAAGTTTTGAAAATCTCACTTTAAATTAGAGCAGATTACCTGAGGTTGGTCTTCTATCAGAATCCAGGGGATGCCAAGATAAACCTGCGGAGCATTAGACAAACTTGCTGTGAAAGTTGCTCAATATTAGTTTACAGAAAAATGATCATTTGCAGCAGTCATATGAATAATTCCCAGCCAGCATTTTTTGTTTTTAATAGATGTCTAATAGATGTCTAATAGATGTCTAAACATAGTCGTCTTGGCCAAAACAAGGCTAAATTTGGGCTGTCAGTGAAAATCTAATAGATGTTTAAGAATTATCTAATAAACGGAAATGAAAGACTACACATATAATAATCTGTTTATTTGATGACTAGTCTAGTTTTGGGCTATTCTTAGATGTCTATTAGATTTTCACTGACAGTCCAAGTTTAGCCTTGTTTTAGACGAGCTGTCTGCATTTAGATGTCTATTAGATGTCTATTAAACACAAAATTGTTTTGCTGGGTTAGTTTATATCTGAGTAAATATTACCATTGCAAATATTGTATTTATTATTCTTACCAGGTGCATTATGTATGATGTGGACGTCGCCTGTTATTGTATTGTTACTGAGTACAGGTGCTGTAATATTGCTTCGACTTTGAGCTGCAACGCTGACGTTTAGTCCAGCGCAGGATCCAGAGTTGTCTCGGTTTCTGCTAAAATCTAGAAACAAAGGAAACATTTATTTAATACAATAACAACTCATATTAGTTCATTTAAATGTGTTTTTATTAATAATAGTTAATTATTACTAATAACAAACCACTAAATTTGTAAATTTAAAAAGCTGAGGAATGAAAAATGTATGTGTACATATACACACACACACACACACACACACACACGTTTGTTTTTGTGAAAAGTGGGGACATTACATAGGTTTCCATTCATTTTATACTGTCCAAACTGTATATTGTATTGCCCTCACCCCACCCCACCCCTAAACCCAACCATCACAGGAGACTGTGTGCAGCTTTACTCTCTGATTAAACTCATTCAGTGTGATTTATAACCATTTTGAGAAATGAGGACGTCACCAATGTCCTCATATTTCACCTCCTTTTTGTAATACCTGTGTCATACCCATGTCATTATACAGATTTGTGTCCTGATATGTCACAAAAACACGTACACACACACACACACACACACACACACACACACACACACACACACACACACAAACATACATACAGTTGAATTCTGAATTATTAGCCCCCCTGTTTATTTTTTCCCCCAATTTCTGTTTAATGGAGGGAAGATTTTTTTCCTAACACATTTCTAGACATAATAGTTTACAATAACTCTTCTCTAATAACCGATTTATTTTATGTTTGCCATGATGACAGTAAATAATTTTACTAGATATTTTTTAAGACACTGGCATTCACCTTAAAGTAACACTTAAAGGCTTAACTAGGTTAATTAGGTTAACTAAGCAGGTTAGGGTAATTAGGCAAGTTATTGTATAACGATGGTTTGTTCTGCAGACTATCGAAAACAAATATGGCTTAAAAGGACTAATAATTTTCACCTTAAAATAGGTTCTAAAAAATTAAAAACTACTAAGACTTTCTCAAGAAGAAAATATATTATCAGACATACTGTGAACATTTCTTGCTCTGTTAAACATCATTTGGGAAATATTTAAAAAAGGGAAAAAATGCAAAGGGGGGCTAATAATTGTAAATAAATATATATACAATTTGTTTAATTCAGAGAAGCTTTGGCTAAGTTCATTTTACAATCAATATTAAAGAGCAGAGATCAACATCTTCTGATGTAATTCGAAAGCATTAACAGAAAAGCAGCAATATCTGTTAAAATACAGTCACACAACTTTTGAACAGATATTTTTTAAAAAGTATATCATAAACTATCACAGACTTCTCTGCAGTATCTCTTAAAGCATTAGAATTTTAACCCTTATAGTTGGGGATGTTTTCATCCACTCTGGGGTGATTTTGTGTCTTAATTTGGCCATAACCTTTTCTGTGTTTCAGCTAGCACAATGATTTTTGGTGACAAATCTTATTTAGATATTTTGAAAAAGGGCTTTGGCATTTTTAAAGAACTCAACAATACACTCTGGGCAAATTTACGGTCCTTTTTATGTTCGGTATGAAAACATCCACTGAAATAATCTGCTGTAAAAATGCTCAGATTATTTTTTTTTTACAATTTTTTGCAGAAATCTGTTAATCAACCTCAGTTCTAAACAAAACTACCAAATTGTTTAGAAAATGTACAGGATTTTAACTCTTTAATTGCCAAATGTTTTAATGATGTCACTGATTTGGTGAAAAAAACACACAAAATGACACATTTTCAATATAAAAAGTAATTGTGGACTGGAATTTTTTTACCATTTATCACAGTGTTGGACATGTGAAAGCATTGCCTTTGATACAGTGTTTTTGATTTATTTAATCCCTAATGTACTGTTGGTGGCTGTTTTTACCTCACTGACTTCCATTATAACCACATTTTTGATACAAAACCATGACACCATAATCATGTATTTTTGATTGTTGGTGGTTCTCCCTGTTTGGGAGGAGGTAAAATTTGTAGTTTTTACTGTTGCTTATCAGTTAGCACAATTAGCATTAACCATTTAGAACCCTTAAGCTAAAAAAGCTTAGCTGCTGGATTTTATATGGAGTATAACAGCAATTTAAAGTGTGTGTATGTGTGTCTGTGAGTGAATTTCACATACTTACCTTGATGTGTTTGAAAAAATCTAAATATGCATTTAAGCTCTCAGAACTACATGGAGTAAACAAAAACAAAGACTGTGTATTTATGCACCATCAAATGTGGTGATAATTGAAGCCAATAGAGCAAAAACAGCCACAAACAGTAAATCAGGGTGAGAAAAAAATGAAAATCTAACATTACATATGTTACTATTTATTCACATGTCCAAGACTGTGATAAAAGTAAAAAAAAAAAAAAATCCAGGTCACAAGTACCTTTTATATTAAAAATTCGACATTTTATGTGTGTGTTTTTTTTCCACCAAATCAGTGAAATCATTTATGAATTTGGCAATTAAAGAGTTAAAATCCAGCAACTTTCTGATTGAGGTTTATTAACAGATTTATGCAAACAAATAAAAAAATAATAAATGATCTGATGCATTTTTACACAAGTTTAATTAAGTGGATGTTTTCATACCAACATAACAAAAGGATAGTAAATCTGAACAGTGCACAAGGATTAAAGGAAACAAATGCAGAAATTATGATATATTTACTATCCTGTGGTGTGATCATCTCCTTATTTCTGTATAAAGCTATGAAATATTAAATTAGTCTAACAATAGAGTGATGGGGCAAAACAAATGCTCTGAGGCATCAATGTTAGTGCTACTAAGAAAATACACTAATGTGATACTCAGAGGTTTCATTAGTGTTTCTGTGATATTAACAAAGCACTGAATATTTCGTAGACTGTACAGACAAGTTAAAAAGCTTACCTGATTCACTTGCCATTTCTTCTGTCTGTTTACAGCACTGAATGTTTGTCCTTTACTCTTGTTTTTGTTCAGGCAGACAGCAACGCAAATCCTGTTTGTAGTGAAACTAGTTGACCTGGAAGTACACACCCTACAGCTGCATATCATGTACGTATGTACACAATCTTTTTTATGTCTACCTGAAAGTAGGCCTATTGTTACAAGATAAACAAGTTCGTGCATAAGAATTTTTGAATAATAAATTGACCTTTTAACTGAGAAGCAACAACCAACGCTGTTGTCACAAGCTAAGCTAATTCCTTCGAATGCATTAACAACACAGTCTTGCACATAATTTCATTAGTTTATATAGAGTTACATTTCTTGAATAAGGCCTTGCTAATATTCAATATTTCAATCCGATTTTATCATGGTAATTTTACATTATTAAAGGGCACCTATGACGAAAATCATCTTTTGTAAGCTGTTTGGACAGAACTCTGTGTAGGTATGGTGTGTCCACAGTCATATTGGGGTGATATAAAGACAGTAACTCTTTTTTTAATTTCCTGATGTTAAAATAGAATCCAATTCCCTCCTATTTTGAGAGGGGTCTGGATGCAGACCTGGTGCAGTGCAATCTGAGCTGCATCCAATGCTTTTTAATGGGCTCACCTAACCCCACCCCTAACCCTACCCATCACAGTGAAGTCACTCACTCCATTTAAGTGCATTGTGTCTGACATTGTATCGCTGAGTGATGCAATCTCAGCTTGCATCATAAAGGCTGCATCCAGATGCTATTGCTATTTTTGAGGCCCACCACAACGTGACATAGGACTGCGGTTTTCCCGCCAACTGAACTGACTGACAGCCACATATTAACATGTCTCCGTACAGGGCCGGAGTGGGACTCTTTTTCAGCCCTGGAGTTTCAAGCTTCAGACCGGCCCACCTCAGTTCACGAATGACTATATTAAAATAAGGTCATTTCCAATTCAGTTTCTAATTACACTATCACGTCTTTTTTTTTTTTTTAAATAGCTGCTTTAGAACTTCAAATGTTCAACAACCCTAACAGTATTATATGTCTTAACAATAAAAATGAAAAAAAAAAACTATAATAACATACTCCGACAAGGATCAAACCCGGGTCGGCAGCATCGTAATCTAATATGCTAACCACTGGACCACAACAGTTGTATATTGAGAAGTGACTCATCTGAGTTATATCATCATTAACCTGCAGGCTGGTTATATATAAAAAGAGCAGAGCTGCGGTAAAATAATGAATAAGAAGACTGTGGTCAAGTAAATAAATAAATAAATTTAAAAAGTGTGACTGCTGAGAGCAACAGATTCTGGAGCTAGGGACACCGGCCCTCGCGGCCAAAAAACAGACCGGCTCACCAGGAATTCTCCCGGTCCTCCCGATTAGCCAATCCGGGCCTGTCTCCGTAGTAATGCGTATAATCATATTAACAAGACCGGACATGCGCGAAGCAACTGGGATTAAAAGATCTGTTCAGCTCTCTGTGATCATCAATCATCATCAAATGTGATCAAGAATGAGTTTTACAAGTTTAAAACATTTTCAAAACAAGACATGTTTGTAAAAAATTATAACGATTTATAATTTGACACCTGTGTTCTAGAGACACAAAAGACTTCTCTTGCATCTTTAATAAGGTGTAAAATCGTTAGGTACGCTTTAATGCTAACTGATTTGTAAGAACAATAGGTTTAGTTATATGTATCTTTTGACACTCAGTGGAAACGAGCCATTAGAGTGGCAGTAATGAACTACAGCCTGCCAGTCTGTGAATTATTTGATATAATGAAAGTTTATTATTAGTATTTGCTATTACAAGTAATGTTTGTACAGTAATGGGATGAATGATCAATGGTTCAAATGTTTCTGTTCCTGTTGTTTAATCAAAAAAATATTTTTGCTGCTTGTTCAAACTACTTGTTTAAATGTGCAGGTGATCTGCCAAAATGCTAACTGTTTAGCATAATATCTTTGAAAACACAGTCCCTCTCCTGCCGTCCAAAGCCCCGCTGCCTGATATCATGAACATGCACCATAAAGAGGACAGTAGACAACCCACTACTAAATCATGTGGTTCGCCGGTTAGAACACTTTATAGTACTTTATAATATTACAACTCCCAACAAAAAACTGTATTATATCTACCACATTTTCAGCTGTGTAGCAAGCAACACTTGTCATATTGTGCAATATTTCATGCATATAAAAGTCGCTGGTCTTACTTTCTCTCGTGCTTTGTCCTAAAGCAACTACTGTATGCTGGGTTCCAGCCAACAGGGTGGAGGAATTACACTTATTACTGAGCCATACTTACATGCTATTTCAGAGCGAATATTCAGAGTAGTATGGTAAACAATATAAGGAGAACGTCACAATCGGTCATTGTTCAAAAATGAACCAATGTGAATATAAAACCAACTTGACCTCAGTAAAGCAGGCTAGGTGGAAACAGCGCTCATAATTACTTATGTTTTAATGTTAATCAAAATAAAATCTACATTATCGATGCAGACAAACGTCCCTTATAAAACTAATAATAGTCACATCAATCTCGGTCCGACAATATTTGATTGGATAAACATTTTTTAGTCTTATGTCTTTCCCAGAATATAAAAATACATATAAATACATTTAGATCATTTACTTTAATCAGTACTATTGGAATGTGAAGAAACTTTTAACCAGCACAACAAAAACTGCTTCTGAAGACAATCTCCTACTGCACCTTTAAAATTAACTGAATCAACACAATTCTTGAAATTTTTTGGGACAACTTAATTGTTTTATGTTAAATCCACTTATATTTTTATAAAAACATTTATGTTAACCATATCGATTTGTGTTGGGACAATATGTGGACATTTTTACAGTGTTTCACATAGCCAAAGTAGATTTGATATTGGTGTACTTTTAATGCATTTGGTGATTTTAAACAAGTATTACAATAACAGAACATTTTACAAACTTCAAAGATAGTCACTGAAGACAGTTTCCATCTGTCTTCATAGTACACAACAAATACCTGTCAAATCTATACCTGTATCTTTAAATACTTGAAAGTGGTGTGATGACATTTTGAGCAAAAACAACTCATTTAGAGTTTGGTTTGGGAGTTTAAAATGCCTTTCTGCCTTTGTTTTCTTTACTGACGTCTGACCCAGGCGCAATCAACAAAAGAAATGAGATTGAACAGTTTTATCAAAGTCAAAAAGGAAAGTTGCCTAATATGAACACTAGTTTCATCTTTTAAACTGTAGAGGTGCTTTTAAACAATCACCAATATAAAGTGCTGTGGAAATAAACTTGACCACTTTAGAGAGCAACTTTAAACAGTAAATTAATCATTAATTACTAATTACATAGTTGAAACTGCAATCACATTTCTTCTCTAATTACTTTGCCTGAAAAGTAATTGAATTACTCAAAAGTAATTAAATGACATAAGTTGATACAACCTAAAATCCCTATAAATCTCTCATAAAGGGAATAAAAACTCTTTAAATTCTATAAATTTGAGTCAAAATAGGGCCTTTAGCTGCATTTTAAAAATCTAATAATTAAGAAAAGTTAAATATTTGTTTGAAACGCAAACATACCATATTTCATTCTTACCATACAGTCATCAACTGTTCACTCAGTTCATGGTTTTAATTTATCAACATGACAAATGTAACAACTTTAGTTGAAAAACAGAATTATCCTGTAAAAGATGATTGTATAACAAACAAAAATATTTGCTCAATTTATTACTGACTTAATTTCTTTATTGATTGGCTTTTATGAATTGATTATAAGTAACCAAAGCAATAAGATAACCTACACTACCAGACAAAAGTCTTTCCAAGTTTTAGGAACAACATATAATAACATGAATTCTAGTTGATCATTTGGTATCAGAAGTGGCCAATATGAAAGGCAAAGGCCTCTAGATTATGCTTATTTTACCAAAATAAAATATGATCAAAAGTCTTGTCACCTAACAGAAATAATGTACAGTATAGAATATAAGTCATGGTGCAGTGGAAAAAGAATTAATATTGTGTATGACTCCCATGAGCTTGGAGGACTGCATCCATACATCTCTGTAATGACTCTAATAACTGATAAAGTCATCTGGAATGGCAAAGAAAGCGTTCTTGCAGGACTCCCAGAGTTCATCAAGATTCTTTGGATTCATCTTCATTGCCTCCTCCTTTATCTTACCCCAGACATGCTCAATAATGTTCATGTCTGGAGACTGGGCTGGCCAATCCTGGAGCAGCTTGACTTTCTTTGCTTTCAGAAACTTTGATGTGGAGGCTGAAGTATGAGGAGGAGCGCTATCCTGCTGAAGAACTTGCCCTCTCCTGTGGTTTGTAATGTAACGGGCAGCACAAATGTCTTGGTACCTCAGGCCATTGATGTTGCAGTCCACTCTGCAGATCTCTAGCACGCTCCATACTGAATGTAACCCCAAACCACGATTTTTCCTTCACCAAACTTGACCCATTTTAATGAGAGTCTTCGGTCCATGCAGGTTCCACTAGGTCTTGTGATGATTGGGATGCAGTTCAACTGATGATTCATCAGACAAATCTACCTTCTGACACTTTTCCAAATGATCAACTAGAAGTCAAGGTATTATTTGTTACTCTTACAACATGAAGTTTCACAAACTAATTTCGAGAGGGGCTTGTGATATGATTGAGCACGACTGGCTGTAATCAGTAATAATCCAATCAGAGTGATGCAAGCTGACTATAAATGGATCGTTTTCTCCCAACTACTCTAACTTCGTTTTACAGCAATCCCCCCTTCCACCCCATCTCCTTTTCCTCCTTTTTCTAAAGGGGAGCTCTCGAGACCTACCTGATCTCATATCCCCTTTTATGCTTATTGACCGGGCGGGAGCCTTGGGCTCAAGTATTTTCGAGCTCAGGGTTCTCTCCAGGGACAGCATGTCAAACCTGCTATAACCGCCAAGCTTATCTAAGTGGGAACTCTTGAATTATGTTACAACAATGACAAAACGTTTGTCAGGTAGTGTATAAGTAACCTTTAACTCCAGGTTTTCAGCTTAGTTCAAAATATCTTCCTTTGTGTTTACCAGAATAAAGAAAGGTGAGTACATAGTTAAAAAAGTTTCATTTTTGCACTCAAAAATATATATATTTTTCTCCTGTTCAAATACTTAAAATGAGGTCAAACAACACAATTCTTGAGATTTTTTGCTACAACTTAAGTTTGTTCAATCCATTTAAATTTTTGTTTACTTTGTGTGGGGACAACCTGAATGAATTGAGTGGAACCCTGAATTATTTACAGTGTGGGTGAACTATCCCTTTAAGGCACCTCGAGGAGGATGGTACTCTGAAGACACAGTGTGAGTTATTTCTCCAGCTGCCAGAATCAGACCACTTTAACAGCTTCAGTTTTCATCAGGCAGAACCAGTTTCAATCTGTGGAGGATCAGGAAAATGTGAGCGAAAACCTACAAAGCCTCAACAAGCCCTTGAAATGTAAGAACTCACTTTATGTCTTCTGTACATTGGTCTCCACAGAACTGAATGGTGACTCTTTGGTTGCAGCTGAGCTGGTCAATGTGCTCGGTGTGTCGAGAGCAGCGCTCAGAGGATTTACTGCATCTGAACCTTTACAGAGAACCGCAGCACACATTTAAAGGGACAGTTCACTCAAAAAAATCTAAATTACCTTATCATTTATTCTCCCTCGTGTGTTCATGAGTTTCTTTCTTCTGTTGAACACAAAAGAAGATATTTTGAAAAATGCTGACAGCTAGCACCCATCAACTTCCATAGTAGGAAAATAAATGACTATGAAAGTCAATGTGCCAACTACCAGCATTTTTCAAAATATCTTCTTTTGTGTTCAACAGAAGAAACGCAAATGGGTATTGAACAAGTGGCGGGTGAGTAAATAAGTTTATTTATTTAACTATTAATACAGCCATTTTATTTTAAGACACTGATTGTGGATTACATTTACCACTTCAGCTCTGCAGATCGAGACGTGCCCTTCAGTCATACAGTATTCATTTGGATAAATATATTAGCATGATTTACATTCAGAATATGATGATGTAAACACACACTGTAAATCATCCAGTGTTGACAAAGTGAATGATCTCAGTTCTCCACAGACATGTAAATCAAGCTTTTAGTCCATTCCCAGATCAAAAACCTCTCAAAAAATAAATCAGTTTTGTGTATATTGAAAAATAATCATCTTAATAATAATAATATGCAGTATTCCACTTTTTTCTGTAAAATGTGACCATTTTTACTCATTTACTCCAACATATGTAAGATTATGTGGCTTTTAAATATAGGTTTGGTCATTTTTGCAGAATCCAAAAATGTAGGCTCTAAAAAAACCTTTTCCTCTTCACATTTATATGCTAGTCTTATCTTTCGCTTTGAATTTAATTTCTAAACATATTTTTTCTTCTATTTTCTGCCACCTAGTGGAATCAAACGGCACTGTTAGAAATGACAGATTGACAATAGCTAAATTTAAAACAAATATAGAACCTGAATGACACGGTGGCTCAGTGGTTAGCACTGTCGCCTCACAGCACTGTTTTGAGTCCCGGCTGGACCAGTAGGAATTTCTGTGTGTAAGTTTGCATGTTCTCATCGTGTTGGCCTGGGCTTCCTCTGGGTGCTCCGGTTTACCTCACAGTCTAAAGACATGCGCTAAAGGTGAATTGAATAAACCAAATAGGACGTAGTGTATGTGTGTGAATGAGTGTGTGTGTGTGTGTTTCCCAGTACTGGGTTGCAGCTGGAAGGGCATCCACCATGTAAAACATATGCTGGATAAGCTGGTGGTTCATTCCACTGTGGTGAGACCTGTTTAATAAAGTGACTAACCAAAGGAAAATGAATAAATGAATGAATATAGAACCTAATTGTGACCAGTGAAACGTTGGACCATGGTAACCTTTGATTTGGCCCACATGCCATCTGAAAAGAGAGTGAGAATGATGGGGAAGGTTGAAGTGAATGCCTTTAACAGAGATTGTCATTTCTAATTTGATGTAACCTATTTTAAAGCTAATGAAAATTAAATGTTTTAAAGAGCCCCTATTATACATGAAATAGGGTCATATTTTGATTTTAAGGGTCTCCAACAACAGTCTAATATGCATGCAAGGTCAAAAATCACTTTCATGGTCTTATTATCTGCATTCATTTTTAAAAATGCATATAATGAAAACATCTGAACTGTGTGTTGAACTGAACCTAAACTGGCACACTCAGAAGAACCATACTAATATTAAATCATCAAAAAGGGATAAACTATGTGCCCTTTAACACTAGAAGAATATGTATAACCCTTAAACCGATGTGTCGATGTGTAAATAACAAACCCTCTAATGTTCACAATGCACTCTGGACGTTTTGCAGATTCCTTCAGCAACTTGATTCCCTCCTCCAATAAGAGACCCGGGAGCCATTTCACCCCATCTGAGCACCATGAGCCAGCATGAAAACTACAAAACAGATACTATTGTAAGAGTCAGAAGACAAAAGTCAGTGATTAAAAAAAGAAAACTAGGATTTTTCGGGGCTTAACTCTTACTTAATCACTGTCAGTTTAGGGGAAGACTCGACGAGGAAGAGGACTCTGGAAGCCCAGGTCTCCGTCAAGAAAGGAACAGACAGATTTAATGCACTTAATCCAGACATTGACGTCAAAAGAGTCAGCAGAGCGTGGAGATTCCTGTCAAAATCAACACTTCTACAGATAGAGAGAGAGAGAAGGATTGGGAGAAAGTGTAATTGCTGAGCACAAAAAGCATAATATGAAAATAATGGTGGTTTTAACACACATACTCTTCAGCTATACAGTTAATATTGTGGAACGACTCTGTGAAGCTCTTGATATCAATGTTAGATGCCTCTGAACGTGGACAATTGAGGATGATTTCTGACAGCGACGGCTGATTCTGTATGCTTAAACATAACCTCACCACATTCACCCTGTTAACACACAAAAACAAGTCAACACATTTATTTCCTAAACTATATAAAGTAGCTGGAGAAAAATCTGTAATGTAATGCCATGTACAGTGGGGGGAAACATTTTTCAACACGTCATGTTTTTCCCTGGGAATAATATTTCTATAGGAGCTGTTGACATGGAATTGAACATGATTTTGGTAAAAACCCCAAACAATACAAACATAAAAATAAAACAAAACAAAACAAATCTGATATAAATCAGATTTATGTCATTCTATTGTTCTGTGTAATAACAATAGAATGACAGAAGGAGAAAGTGCTGAACTACTGAAACGTATTTAATCATTTACATAAACGTTTTTTTGCTGATGGCAACTTAAAGACATCTCTCAAACGGAGAATGAAGTCGCATGTATTGCTCAGCTGTGAATTTCTCACAGACTTCAACTGAGGGTAAAAATCTTGATGGCTCTGTGGATCTTGTTTATCAAATCTGATCTTTAATTTGTATTCTATATTGGATTGAAGTCAGGGCCATTCTACACCTTGATTTTCCTTCTCTGAAAGCATTTGAGAGCTTCCTTGGCTGTGTTTTCAATCATTATCTTGCTGAAATGTCCACTCTTGTTTCATCTTCATCATCCTGATAATGTAGATGTTAGACTGAAGCAGCTAATATGAATTTACAATATAGTAAGGGAAGAGGGTTGCTAAAAACTACTGAGAGATAGAGATTTCAGCTGCTGTCTGGGCTTTCACTGCCTCTCTACACCTCCCTTTCTTCATGTGTTCAATACTTTTTTTCTGAGTCATTTCATTTTAATACACATAACTTAATTTTAGTATAGTTCTATAATTTTAGTTAAAATGAGTATAGTTTTCTTTGCATATATAAATTTCTTTGGTTGTTACCAACATCCGGGGTAAATTTCAAGTCAAGGACACCTTAAGAAATATTTTCCCTGAGAAAATGTTGACGTGTTCAATACTGTTACTGTTTGCTAGTCATACATAAATAACACACAAAGGAATTAGAAATGAAAGAAAAGAGCCTTACACAAGTTTTCCCTCAAAGCTGAAGAGTCGGAGAGACGAGCAGAGACTCTCCACATCACTGGTGCTTAAACTGCCACTTAGAGTCATTACATTAACAAATAATAGGTAATAAATAAATAAACAGCTGTAATTAATTGATGCATACATGTGCAAATAGAAATGAAATATTTTTTAAATATTCTATTGATCTTTTTATATTCTACTGATGAAAATCAAGCTAGATTTTGTAGAGCTGCTGACTTCATTTATAAAATGAACACTAATTTTTTATGAACTAAACTGAATAAACATCGGATTCAATTCAGCTAAATCACGACATTATTGCATTCTGCAGAGCTTTTAAAAGAGCAGGAGTGTCAAACTCAGTTCCTGGAGGGCCGTAGCCCTCCACAGTTTAGTTCCAGTTTAACACACTTACCTGTAGGTTTCAAACAAGCCTGAAGGACTCAATTAGTTTGATCAGGTGTGTTTAATTATTGTTAAAGCTCCACTGTGCAGAGCTGCGGCCCTCCAGGACCTGAGTTTGACACCTGTGTTATAGAGGAATTCAGTTTGTTTTCATTTATTCATTCATTTTCTTGTTGGCTTAGTCCCTTTATTAATCCGGGGTCGCCACAGCGGAATGAACCGCCAATTTATCCAGCAAGTTTTTACGCAGCGAATGACCTTCCAGCTGCAACCCATCTCTGGGAAACATCCACACACACATCACACTCATACATTACTGACAATTTAGCCTACCCAATTCACCTGTACCACATGTCTTTGGACTGTGGGGGAAACCGGAACACCCGGAGGAAACCCACGCAAAGTCAGAGAGAACATGCAAACTCCACATAGAATTGCCAACTGAGCCAAGGTTCGAACCAGCGACCTTCTTGCTGTGAGGCGACAGCACTACCTACTGTGCCACTGCCTCGCCCCAGTTTGTTTTGAAATGATGAACAACTAATAATCAGACTAAACGTAATGAACACTTACGTGAGCTTCATGATGGTGCATTTATCATCTGTAGAGCTTCTAATATTTGAATTAAAGTAGGCCTAGTTTGCAACTTATTAAATATAACAATTAACATTGAACTACTTTGAGTGAAAAATACCACTATTGCTGTTTCAGAGCTGCTTTGTGGCCACAATTCTTTTAGTTTTTAACATTACTACTATTTTTTAACATAAAGCTGCTTTAACAGTCTGTTTTGAAACCATCTTATATTGCAATGTGGAAACAAGATAATTTCTCTTCGTCTTTGTTAGACTTCCAATTCATTTGCACAGTTAAAATTCAATGGGAGTGAATAAAGACTTACAGTACACTTAAGTATGTACACTTATAAGTACACTTATGTAAAAAATCAGTTGGTTAAAGTGCTAAATCAAGCTGAGTTGACCTGAGATTTCTGATACCTGATCTCCTCCCATTCCGCTTTGCTGCAGCTCTGCAGGAAGTCTGTGAGGATGAGCGCAGTATCGGCTGTGATGCTCTTCACTGAAATCTGAAGTCCACCCACTTTTTTCTGTTTGTGCAGAGCTTTGAGAACCTGCTGCACACTTTGATCTGATAGACAGCTGCTGTTTAGCCTGCAACAGAGATTTGTATTCTTATCAGTCACATATTAACATGCATCAGTCCAAGCAGGAACAGCATCTGAGTGCAGACCAGAAAATGCACAGATCTTTACTTTAGTTCTCCCAGTTGCTTTCCTTCTCCAAGAGCTGAAAGGAGGACGGTGACATCTGTGTCTGAAACATTTTGTACAGTCAACCTAATAAATAAATAAATAAATAAAATGAAAGACACTTAAAAATGACTGTATACACTGATCAGAAAACTTTTTTTTTAACTCAAGTTATATTATGGTTATATTTTGTAAGTGCAATTTATTTATTTCCTTTATTTAAAAAAGACTCTAATGTGACTTTTGTGTGAGCTTACAAACAAATCTAAAGCTTATTTTAAACTTTCGCAAACCCGATAGTGACTTCTGACTTCAACTATATATATATAAATATATATATATATATATATATATATATATATATATATATATATATATATACATATGTATATATATATATATATATATATATATATATATATAAATATATATATATATATATATATATATATATATATATATATATATATATATATTTATTTATATATATATATATATATATATATATATATATATATATATATATATATATATACACATAAAAATCTAGATTATTATATATTTTTAATATTTGTACATTATATATTAATAAATAATTATGCAACTCCAAGCAATGATGAAAAAACCTCTATCAGACATTGCAGTGCTTTCAACGATTTGAAAATGTGATGCGTAATGTACAATTGTTAAGTGTTTGCCCAGTTTTTTCTGTAACTATTAACAGAATTTGTAGATGTTTTAAAATCTGTTCAGACAGAAAAATTTAATATCGTAATTCTGCCTTTAGCTATTTCTCAGGTAGACACAAACTTTTGAGGCAGCACAGTGGTGCAGTGGGTAGCACAATCGCATCACAGCAAGAAGGTCTCTGGCTCAAGCTGGGTCAGTTGACATTTCTGTGTGGAGTTTGCATGTTCCTCCCTTGTTCGCGTGGATTTCCTCAAGGTGCTCCGGTTTCCCCAACAAGTCCAAAGACATGCGCTATAGGTGAACTAAATAAGCCAAATTATCCGTAGTGTATGTGCGTGAATGAGTGTGTATGGGTGTTTCCCAGTGATGGGTTGCAGCTGGAAAGGCATCCGCTGTGTAAAACATATGCTGGATAAGTTGGCGGTTCCTTCAACTGTGGTGACCCCTGATTAATAAAGGGACTATGCCGAGAAGAAAATGAATGAATAAGACAAACTTTTATTTTTTTTTAGATAATAAAAACTGTATAATAATTGTTGCACTACTATAGCATTAATAGAAGCCACACATAATCCTCTATGCAAAAAATAAATAAATAAATAAATCAAGCTTCACATGAACTTTACACATGAAAACAATATAAAACACGTCAAATATGTGTGTTGAAAAAAGAAAAGGTTTTACGTGAAAGTTTCAAAATCACCTGTTTGTGTCACACTTGTTCTACATAATTCACAAGTGAAGCTCAAATGTTTTTACTGTTATACTGTATTTGACTAATCTAAGCGCAGGGTCTAAAATGTTGCAGGAGCATTTAGTGTATGTCCGACTTAACTTTTACTAATTTGATTATAGGCAAAATAGTTTGTATGCCAGATGCATGGTCTAAACTGGCTGCCTCTTAATGAGTTATTGGTGTGTTTTGCATGCATAACATGCATTAAACCATCCAGACTCTCATCTCCCATTTCCCATTTCCTTTAAGAGCGAGCAATTAGCCAATATCATTCATCATTACTGCAAATCGGCCAGTCACGCATCCCTGTGTGTGTAATAAGCATGTGTAAATTCTCAGATTTCATCTAAAATATTTTAATTTCTTTTTTAAAAGATGAATGAAGGTCTGAGAACGACATGAGGGTGAGTAATTAATAACAGAATTTTCATTTTCGGGTTATTCCCTTTATGAATGTGGGGTCACCACAGTGTAATGAACCGACTACTTATCCAGCATATGTTTTACACACCGGATGCCCTTCCAGTTGCAATCCATAACTGGGAAACACCCATACACATTCATACACTACGGACAATTTAGCTTACACAAATTTATCTATACCACGTCTTTGGACTTGTGTGGGAAACCAGAGCACCCGGAGGAAACCCACGCGGGGAGAACAACTCCACACAGAAATGCCAACTGACCCAGCCAAGGCTCGAACCAGCAACTTTCTGGCTGTGAGGCCACCCACTGCGCCACCACGAAGCCCATAAAAAATAACTGATAGATGTCAATACACGCTGAATGCTTCTTTATTGTGGTATCAGCAGACTAGCACACTCACCCTAGTTTTGGGGTCCTGCACAGCACATCCTGCAGCATCTTCAGCTCTGATGCTGCAAAGTTGAGCTTTAAGCTTCTAAAGTGAGGACAGCAGTCCAGACAGTACAGCAAAGCCCAGCAGTCTGTCCTGCTCAGTGGATCCCAGGACATGTCCAACTCCAGCCAAGCTTCCATAGCTTTCTGCACAAACTCTTTCTCGTGGAGCTCATAGAGACAGTGGAGGATGAAGGGCAAATAACTGTACACACCACTTTTGCTCATATCAAGGATCCATTCTCTCAGCTGTGGCTGAACAAAGGATGGGACAGACAGATTGTACATCTCCTGTAATGAGCGGCTGACTTCACTATTAGAGAGACCACAGAGAAACTGAACCACAGGCAGGAAATGAGGTTCAGGACATCCGTACTTTAATGGAAAGTCCTTATCCAAATATAAGGAAAGATAACTTTGTGTTTGAGAGTGAAATCGCTCTGTGAGCTTGTCTAGAAACTCTCTTTCCTCTTGTGAGATGTAGTAAAGAGCAGTGAAGAACTCCTGAAAGCTGAGATGCATGAAGCTGAACATCGTCTCCTTGCGGATTCTTCTTTTGAAGAGGAACTTGCACAAGAAAGGACTTGCTGAAACCATTTCATCCACACTTTTCTCTTCAAACAGCACTTGTGTGTCCAGCATCCCTCTCTCAGCCAGCTGACCAAGACTCCTCAGGAGAGTCGGCACAGGCTGACTCAAACCCTGGCTGTGATGCTCCAGTAAAGTGCACACAAAGTCAACATAGATGGAGGTGGTGGTTTCCAGACCGCTTGTTAAATCTGAACCCTCACTGAAGCGCTCTCGCAGGACTGTGCAGATGATCCAGCAGATGACAGGGATGGAGCAGGCGGTGATCAGGGTTTCATTTGATCTCACATATTCATAAGCCTTTATGAAGAGTTCCTCATCCTGGAAGAACTTCTGGAAATACTCCTTCACCTCCCTCTCAGAGAAACCCATGATTTCTGTGAAACGCTTAGGGTGCTTGAGCAAACTGTCCAGGGTATTTGTAGCTGTAGATCTAGTAGTGACCAGCAGGGAGGTCTTGGACAAGATGTGACCCATCAACAGGACCTTCAGAGAAGCCTCACGTGGAGCTTTTTCAGAGAGATCCTTGAGTTTTAGATGATCTGAAAAATCACTAAATGAAAACCGGAGTTCATCAAAACCATCAATGAGGATGAGAACCTTCTCAGATGACTTCTGCAGGATCCGCGAGATCTGCTCTGATGTTAAATTGGAGTTATAGCTCAAAAGCTCTGTCAAACTCTGCTCTCCAGATACGTGATTGACTTCTTTGCATTTCAAGTGAAACAGACAGTCAAATTCAACTTTGCAAAGCTTTCCAGATGCCCAATCTAGCATGATCTTTTGAGCAGTGAAGGATTTGCCGTTCCCAGAGTTTCCTTGAAGAATGACAGAATTTGGACTGATTCCTTTACTATCAGCTCCGAAGAGTGCATCCAGGATGGAGCTGTCCTTGTCCGCATTATTTCTGGAGACGAGGAGCTGCTGGAAACTTTCTCCGACAGAGCACATCTCTTCTTCTCGCTCTCGTCTCTCTCTGTGTCTCATGATGATGAGAGGTTGAGTGAAGCGTTCAGACAACAGCACATTTTCACCAGGCAGAGAGTTATACTCGGTCACATATTCATATTCCTTCTGGATCCACATCTTGTATTTGTCTGTGAATAAGCCATTGTAAAGCATATCAGTGAGTGTCATTTCGGTTTGTGAATACTTTATTTTAAAGACAAAAAACTCAACTAGGGATGTGCACATCGATGCTCGAGTATCGATATTTAGAAGATTTTAATTTGGTATCGATATTTTTTTAAAGTATCGATATTTTAACAATATTTAAATAATTTCTGCATAACTAAATGTTTTAGCTTTTAGCGCTGTGTACAGGATTGTCAGTGACGCATTGTATACAGGATGTTACACCAATCAATCTGCGGTGGAACGTGACGTGAGTGATCATATTCCTTTTAGATAACTTACGTACTCAACACACGCAAGTCACACACTTCTGCATTAATACGGAATGACACGATGGCAGAGACATAACACAGGGTGTTGTGGTGCTCATCAGCTGAAAAAGCATTGCACAAGCAATATTTGTGATATGAAAGTCAAACACAGCAACAATACAAGCAGCCTTTAAAATCACTTACAACATACCCTGAAACTTATTAAGAAACGGAACAAAAACAAGCTTCCCAGTGTTCCTCTGCTCAGTCTCCCTCTGTCCGACAAGAGGCAAACATCTCTCTCTCTCTCTCTCTCTCTCTATATATATATATAATAAATAATAAATCAGCTCTCTCTTTCTCTCTCATTACCATTAGGGGAATAAGAATAAATATAAGGGTGTGTGTGTATGTCTCACACACACACTACAGTACATATATTTATATATATATATATATATTGTTGGAATTTCAAGCCAATTCCATGCATGTTCAATAAGAAAAGGTCTGGAGAAGGTTTTCTTCAATGCCAAAAATATTAGTAATTTATTAGATACAAATGAATAATTCGATGACAGAGCTCTGGGTTACGTTACCCCAATGCAATACAAGAATTACATTCAGGAGGATCGCAACTAACATACATTTCCAGACTCCAGCATATATACACAACTGATCTTAACAGGTGGAGTTTTGGTGTAACGTCAATTGTCAGTCATTGTTCAGTCCTCCATTGGCCGCACATTCGACATACTTCTTCTTTTTCTACGAATTCTCTGCACAACAAAAAAACATACAACTTTCTGTGTTCTGTGTTCAGTTTTAACACCTCTCTTCAGACAGGAAGTTTCTGCAGAGCTGAATTTAATTTTGGACCCGCATCTATCTACTTCTGCAAAAATGCTAATTAGTATGCACAGCACTCACACACAACAGTAGAAGTTCAGTTAATATATGACCCTTACATGACCAATACAAATAATTGTTTGATTAAAAGAAAAAGAGACAAAAATAATAAAAAAATGATTCCTATTTTCCAACAATTTTTTATTTTTTTTTTAATGAACATTATTTTGAAAAATTACATTAATATTTTAAATAATAAGTGGTATCGGTACCGGTATCATAAAAATTTATGAAAGTATCGGTATTGTATCAAATTAAAAAATTGTGTAATCGCCCATCCCTAAGCTAAACATATTTACTCATCATAATCTTGTTTCAAAGCACTATTGTGTATCTTTTGCATAATAAACTTTACTGGAGATTAGGAATTTGGGCTTTGATGGGCAAAAATGCCATTTTAAAAATATAATAAAAATGTCCATGCCACATTTGTGTGTCTAATAGATGTCTAAAATCTAATAAATCTAATAGATTTGAATGTAGTATTGGGCTATTTAAACTTCTATTAGGTTTTCATTGACAGCCCAAATTTAGTCTTTTTAGCCAAGCGGTCTATGTTTAGATGTCTATTAGACATCTATTAGACGTCTATTAGACACAAAGTTGACTGATGGGTGCACAAAATTCCAATTGTTTAGTCATAGTAGGCCCACACGGATTCTGCACACACAGAAATTCGCAGATTTTTAGCCCATCATTGAGTCTATTTATTTACTTATGTAAATGTGTGTAAATGCATATTTATTCAGTTTTTCATTCATTTCAGAAAAATTATTGACTGATATGAAAATTTTAATATGATTTATTTTATAATACAGTTTTTAAAATAATATTTTCTGTCTTGTAGTAGATTTATATGAGAGACTTGCTTTGTTTGCCAAATAAGTGGTTCTAATGTGCATTGTAAACATTAAATAAAAAACATTCCACATAAATCCGCAGATTTTTTACAAAATTCTCTGCAGAAATAGCAAAAAATGTCAGCAGATTCTGTCTTGCCCAAGTCATAAGCCCCTTTCACACATACCGACTTTTTCAGAAAATTACCAGCAATTTTCCAGAAAAAATTGCGTGTGTGAAAATAAAAGCCTTTGAATACTTTTCCAGACACATTTAGCTGCTAGTTCTTAGACAGATAAGCTTTCTATGTTCATTCTTAATGCCAATTGTGGAAAAAATATTGATATATTATTGACAAACAAATGAACATCTCGACATGCGAAAGTGTTTCTCGATTTGTTTACATCAAAGTTGCTCACAATACTTATCCTTCACAAGAATTTGTAATGGTCAAATGTAGTAGTCAAATGTGTAAATATTTAGCTGTGGTTCGCGCTTCTGCCTTTGGATGTCTCTGAGGCAAAAGCAGCTGCATGAATGCTAAAGCTTTAAATAAAAGTTGCCCACTGAAATAAAACGGTCGCCCACCGAAGCTAAGCAGAGCTCCGCCCGGTCAGGACCTTGATGGGAGACCACATGGGAAAGCTAGGTTGCTGCTGGAAGTGGTGTTAGTGAGGCCAGCAGGGGGCGGCCAACCTGTGGTCTGTGTGGGTCCTAATGCCCCAGTATAGTGAAGGGGACTCTATACTGCTCAGTGAGTGTTGCCTTTCAGAGGAGATGCTAAACCGAGATCCCAACTCTCTGTGGTCGTTAAAAACCCCGACATCCTGGCCGAATTTGCCCACTGGCCTCTGTCCATCATGACCTCCTAACCATCCCCATATCATAACTGGTTTCATCACTCTGTCTCCTTTCCACCAATCAGCTGGTGTGTGGTCTGGCACAATATGGCTTGCCATTGTGTCATCCAGGTGGATGCTGCACATTGGTGGTGGATGAGGAGATTCCCTTTAATGTGTAAAGCGCTTTGAGTGTCTAGTAAAGCTCTATATAAATGTATGGAATTATTATTATTATTATTAATTTAAAGTCAAACCAACAACAAAAGCCTGACCCCTATTATGTTTACAAATACAAGCACAGCCATTTAGAGGCCATTTCTGGTAAAAGATCTTTTCAAGAAAAATTCCGGAAAGTTCTTGCCTTTATGAACAGAGCTTTTTGGAAATTAACGGTAACTCAAGTCATTCCGTAAAATTTTCCAGATATTTATCACTGTGTGAAAGGTAAAGAGTATTTACTTTGTCAGAAATTGACCTAAATTTAAATCTATTCACCGCTGAAGCTCTTAAATGCATACAATAAAGTTCTGAGGAATTCTGTCACTTGTTATTACATGTCTCTTCAGCTGTAAATCCTAAAATGAAATAACAGCTTCTTGCTACCACACAAGTTTTATTGTTTCGTTTTGTTCCTTTACAAAATTTACAATCTTTACATATATTTGGAGAACTTAGCACACACACGGAAATCTGTCAGACCAGCCTGACCTCACGAGAAAACTTAAGTATTTAAAGTTTTGCCAGTTTAGTGGCTAATTCGTACGAGTTCAGTCGTACGAAACTGTACAATTTTAAATAGGAGGCGTGGCACCTAACCCGACCCCTAAACCCAACCGTCATTGGGGGATAAGCAGGTCGTACTAAATTGTACGAATTCGATCGTACAAATTCATACGAATTAGCCACTAAATCAAACAGTTCCCAATTGCTGTGAGATTGTGTTGGTCAGACAGTACTCAGTGCAAGTAATACTACTAAGTGGACTGAAAAAGCAACATTATACACTAAAGGAAAATGAAAGTGTTAAAAACATGACCCCACTCAATATGCAGTATTAGCCAAATTAAACAAACAATTTCAGATTAAATACTCACTTAAGCAGTCTGCTAGGCTTTCTCCCATCAATTTGATGCTACCTGTAAAAAAACACATTAACAATGTGCAAATATGTGAATATGGTAAAATCACCACAATGAGTGTGCTCTTACCAAGGTCTCCTAATAGATAAGGCTCATGCTTTTCCAGAGAAGAATAAAAGGCAGATTTAACCTGGTCTCCTCCAGATTGCAGTACTTCATAAAGCTCTCTCATTTTCTGCTGGTTAGTAACTGCTGCTTTGATCTTACAGTATGGCTCCCACTCGAGCATACCATCTGACTGCAGTTCGTCTGCTATTGCCATCACCATTATTACTCTCTGAACAAGAGTTTTCCAGTGGGCATCCACAAACTGAGCACCTGGTGGTGGAGAGATGATGAAATGATAACTGCTCAAGAAAGGAAGTTCAACATCAAAGAGCACTATTTCAAACGTTAATCTTATTACAAACAGATATCCAAGTCTTTTCTTTTTTGTCTTTTAGTATTAATATTTAGTATTAGCATTGTTAATCCAGAATAACAAAACATTATAAAAGATATTAATTTAACAATCACAAAGTTTTAAATGTTGTAATAAGAAACTGTGAGCTCCTAATCCTGTTATTCCAGAAGTTTCAAGTAATGAATATTTTTTTCTTAAAGATAATAGTTCTTGAGACTAAATGATACATAATTAGAATAATTCTAAAATACACATATAATAAATAATTAAATTAATTATACAATTACTAAAAGCATCTCAACTACACTGTGGAAAATATCCCTTAATTAACAGCTTCTGTATTTTTTGATTCACTGATGTTTAAAATTCAACTCTGCAGCTTCTCAAAGTGGCTTCTGTTTAGTAGTTTGATTCAATATAATGCACAAGAAATCAAATATGTAGAAATAACTGTAAAATAACAGGAAAAATACTGGAAGATTATTACCAGGTTTTTGTACCATAAATTACAACAACCCAGACAATATAACACTTTAAACTATTTAAAAACTTTTAAACATCAAAAGTTGTTGGAGGAAAAATCAAGATCCAATACTTTAATTAAAAAGCATATATATATATGCTTTTTAATTAAAGTATTGGATCTTGATTTTTCCTCCAACAACTTTTGATGTTTAAAAGTTTTTAAATAGTTTAAAGTGTTATATTGTGTTATATATATAATATATATAATAAAACAGAAATCTCTTACCATGCACCCAAACTTTGGAATACTTTTCCCACAAACATTAGGAATGCTGGTTCCTTGGACTGTTTTAAGAAGCTACTAAATAATCATCTTTTTAGGACTGTTTTAATTTGTGATTTCTTTTTTTATTCTCATTGTGTTTTTTACTGTATTCTTTATTGTTTTATTGTGCTTTGTAGTTTTTTACAGTTTTACAAGCGATTTGGGTTCTTAGAAAAATGCATTATAAAAAAAATCTATTATTATTATTGGAAAATTAATTGGTTTACAATAATATTATAATACATAATAATACTACAGCCTGTCATTGCATCAAACTATTATCAAATCATTTGCTTAAAAGGTGAGCCTGTTCAATATTCTATAAAATAATACTTATTTGCAACAAGTCACTTTTTATTCTTTAATAAAAAAAACCTGCTTTCCATATAATAACAATGCTTACGCTCCGAGTCTTGGTCCATGATGTCTCATAAGTGTCTTTGGCGTGTCCACTTGGAAACTGTTGTCTTGAAGTTGTTTTCTAGGCAATGAGAAATAAGACAAATACAAAACTAAAGTTGTAGGATAAAGGTATGTCTTCTAATAACTGTTGAAGTAAAAATTAAAGTTAAAATTATTTGACAAATGATCAAATGAAAGCATACACTAATCAAGAACTAACATACGACATGTAAACTTGTGTGTGAAAATATCGACAAATTAATCAACTAATTGCATTATTGCATTAATAAACATGCACTCCTACAGTATATTAATGTGGTAATGTATAATAATCTAGTATTCACAGAACAGTTCTATAAGGTATATAAATATAAACAAATAGCTCAGTGCTGTTGTTTTCTTCAACTATAGGGTATTTAGACAATTCACTGCAGTTTACTGTTGTAAAAAAAACTAAAGTATACTACAGTATTTCTTAGATTTTTAAGTTCACTTCACTGCAGTTAGCATTACTAATATGGTTAATAATGTAGGTAATATTAATATTCATTGTCAGAGTTATTAGTCAGAGTTATTATACATATTATACAGTAATGTTTTATTATAATAGATTTTACTATAGTGATTTTTCTCTTCATTACTATATTGTTACACAAAAAACTTGCTAAAATGACATAAGGCTACCTTAAGTGTCGAAATCTAGAAATAACTGGCCTGTGAATATAACGTTACTGTAGTCAAAACTACAGACACAGGAGGCCGTTAAACGTTAACAAAACATCGACGTGACAGAAAATCTCACCTGTTTTTGTTTCATGGACTTTGTTCGACCTAAATGCGCTTTTACTTTGAAGTTGTGTTATTATTGGGCATCTCTACTTTTTATATCCAAAAAATACCTGAGAGTCCATCGAAAGAAGCAGGATTATTTTTTCTGTTTTGGTGGTGCTGCTCCGTTGATGTGTGCTCCGCCCACCCTTGTGACGGCGGGACGGAAATGTTTCTCGTATTTGCGTGTTGACTCCTGGTTGACCCCTGACAATGATCTATAGAAGAGAGCGCGTTCACGGAATATAGACTTTCAGCACACTGGCCAAAGAACATAAATACATTTAACCTAGCATACATGCATATATTAATAATAATATATTCATTTATTTACTTATAACCAAAGTTAGGTCACTTTTTAAAAGTATTTTAAGGTTTAATTATCGCTATTAGTAATTAATTAGCTGCTTATTAACAGTTATTAGTTAGATTTAGGTATTAGGTAAGATTAGGGATGTAGAATAAAATCATATTTTGTTAGTAGCCTACAAATAAACATCCAATGTCTTAATGTTAGGCAGGTAATAAGCCAGTTGATAATAGTGGGCAAGGGATAAATCACCCAACAGTGAAAATTCTGTCATCTTTTTCAAACTCTTCATTTGTCACAAGCCGGTTTGAATTTCTTTTCTTCTGTTAAACAGAAAATAGGTTATTTAGAAAATAGTTGTAAACCTGTAACCATCGACTGCCATAGTATTTGTATTTTAAGTAATTTTGACCTACTATGGATCATTATTCAAAATAACTTATTTTGTGTTCAGAAAAAATTTTATCATAACGTTCGGAAACACTTGAGAGTGAGTAAAACACTTTAACCCAAAGCTACTTTTTGTAAATGCAATTCTGAATGTGCCTTACACAGGTGAGCTAAACAAACCACCTGTTGAAAACACATTCCTTCATCTCTCTGTGCACTAAATACATTTCTACAATCACTGCACATGTGTAGAAAAACAGTTCTGAGTGTGCTTCTTCACACAGGTGAGCAAGCTAAACAAACACCTGTGGAAACACTCCTCTCTCTATATGCACCAGACACTTTTCTCGAAACAATGTTTACTTGTGAATGCACCACAAATCATGTTGCACTACTTACTTCCTCAACTTTAAATACCTTGTTTGCTAAATATTTAGTTTTTCGCAAAGTACTTGAATAGTAAGTTATGTCTATAGTCTTAAGTTATGTCTATAGTTAACTACTACCAGTATGTTAGTTATGTATAAGTGTAAAAATAACTCTTATGTCCAGTGTTGTGTTCGTATTGTTTATTTTTGTAGCACCATGGTACTGCGAGACATGACATTTTATTCCACTGTATGTCCACACATGTAGTGGAGTGACAATGAAGCTCAACTTGACTCAACATCATTTTATGCAAATGGCTAATTTGCCATTGAGTTTGCAACATCACAAATACAAATGCTGACCTTTGAAAGTCTGTGAAGTCCACAAGACTGCAGGGAAGAGGTAGTACATTTCTTTAATACTGCTGCTCTCCTAGAGCCACTAAACAAATTTTGCTGAACAACTACAATGACTCAAAGCTAAAATGAGGAATGGGAGACTTTACACTCTTATAAAGTGAATGAATGGACACACACACACACACACACACACACACACACACACACACACACACACACACACACACACACACACACACACACACACACACACACACACACACACACACACACACACACACACACACACACACACACACACACACACACACACACACACACACACACACACACACACACACACACACACACACACACACACACACACACACACACACACACAGTGGCCGATGTTAGTCTGCATCATACACATTTTCATAATGCACATCTACAAACATTTTCATGATCTCTAATTCACAGGGACGGGCTTAGTGATTTGGGGGCCCTTAGCAACTTTAAACTCATATTTAAAATAGGAAGCTATACAATAAAATATTTGTGCATTTACCTTAGATTGATTAGTCAGTACTGAAACCAAATCTGAAGTTTATCTAATAAAATAACTTACTATAACGCTCCAAAAACTAGTACAACCAAATTTATATGTTATAAAAAATTATAAATACAAATTTTAAAAAGAGGAAAAATCAAGAGAAGCAAAGAATTTAAATATTGTCGAAATTTTGTAGTTTGTCATTTTTTTTTTGCAACCTTTTGCTTAAATTTACTTGTATTCTCTTTCAATTTCTAAATGTTTGGTGACTAAAATATTATTTTAAGAATTATACCTGTTAAATAAATCAGTTTTGTTTAAATGCACCAAAATACATTGACTATTTTCACTGAGAAATGGGGAAAAATATTCATCTTTTGCTCTATTGACGCATTCCTTCAAATAGACAACAACAGAGTAGGCGACATCTAATGCATTTATCTATGCATATATCTAAATATCACAATGCTCAATTGATACTAATGGGTCCAAAGTGTGCTAAGAAAATATCCCCCACACCATTACACCACCACCAGCAGTCTGAACCGTTGATACAAAGCAGGATGAATCCATGCTTTCATGTTGTTGACGCAAAATTCTGACCCTACCATTTGAATGTGCCAGCACAAATCGAGACTCATCAGACCAGGCAACGTTTTCCCAATCTTCCAGTTTTGGTGAGCTTGTGTGTGAATTGTAGCCTCAGTTTCCTGTTTTTAGCTGACAGGAGTGGCACCCAGTGTTGTCTTCTGCTGCCGTAGTCAATCTGCCTCAAGGTTTAACGTGTTGTGTGTTCAGAGAAGCTCTTCTGCATACCTCGGTTGTAACGACTGGTTATTTGAGTCAATGTTGCCTTTCTATGAGCTGGAATCAGTCTGGCCATTCTCCTCTGGCATCAACAAGGCATTTGAGCCCACAGAACTGCCCCTTACTGGATATTTTCTCTGTAAACCCTAGAAATGATTGTGCGTGCAAATCCCAGTAGATCAGCAGTTTCTGAAATAATCAGACCAGCCCGCCTGCACCAACAGCCATGTCACATTCAGAGTCACTTAAATCAGCTTTCTTCCCTATTCTGATGCTGCAGTGTCTGCATGTTTAAATGCATTGAGTTGCTGCCATGTGATTGGCTGATTAGAAATTTACGTTAACATGCAGGTGGACCTAATAAAGTGGCCGGTGAGTGTATAACCGAACATTTCGGATGAGACGTTAAACCGAGGTCCCGACTCTCTGTGGTCGTTAAAAATACCAGGATGTCCTTCGAAAAGAGTAGGGGTTTAACTCCGGCATCCTGGCCAAATCTGCCCACTGGCCTCTGTCCATCATGGCCTCCTAACCATCCCCATATTCCAATTGGCTTCATCACTGTCTCCTCTCCACCAATCAGCTGGTGTGTGGTGTGCGGTCTGGCGCAAAATGGCTGCCGTCGCATCATCCAGGTGGATGCTGCACACTGGTGGGATATGAGGAGATCCCCCCCCCATTGTGTGTAAAACGCTCTGAGTGCCCAGAAAAGCGCTATATAAATGTAAGGAATTATTATTATTATTATTATGATTATTACATTTATAAAGAAGCTGTATGATTAATATAGGTTTTTTGGCATTCGTTGGACCCCTTAATTCCTGCACCCCTGCTAACTCACATAAAATCTACCCAGGGTTTTAAAACACACAAACTCTATTTAAATATATCCAGTTCACAATGTCCCAATGTATTACACATTTACACAGTATGAGGAGTCCTGTGTGATCTGGATGGCCTCTGGCAGGACGCCCAGTGATGTGGCCACCATTCTTATACTGTTGCTACCTGTAATTTTCTTCTCATACTGCAACAATTGCCTCCAAAACCCAGCGTTCGGCCGGACAAAGGGCCGTGCCGCCAAAACCCTGTGATGAGCCTGAAGCAGCGAGAGTCCCTCAAACCTCATGAGATATGCCATGATCAGAGATGGAGACCTGCTTCTACCGGCCGAGCAAAACACGAGTGAGCTCCCAGAGTGATTCTGCTGGATCTGCTCTGCTACGCGGTCAAAGTGTTGGTACAGAGGGGCGTGAGGACGGTCCTCCACCGGCACACAAACACAGGACACCCCTTGATACTCAGGACAGGGATATTCAGCACAGGCGTTCACCAGCAGAGTGACGCCCCTGTGCTCCAGTGCTGACTGATTAAGGGCCTCCAGGCCACTCAGGTATAGAGTGGGAGAGATCTGAGAAATCATCACGGAGACTGTAAGAGATTACAAAAATGGATAAAGGGATTTAAAAATGATAGAATTTCTGGAGCTAATCTCAAATGCACACAAGCATACTTCTCAAGCAAACCTTTTGGAAATGTTATTATGTGCTCTTTATGTCTTTTTCAAACAACTAAGATTTTAGGCTTATTTTTGTGATTATAAGAACAAGAACATAAGTACATAACCCAACATTGACAAACTGAACATTGAGCGGATTTTTACAATAATTTAAATTTAATTGAAAAAGATTAACTTAAAAGTTGTGGTTGTCCATATTTGATCATATATGATAAACATATTTATTATACGGAGTATGAAATTATCTGGAGATTTCACAATGCTCTAAAGATGACATTTCACAATGCTGCTAAAAATGTTCAAATATGAACTTCTGTGAGCCTTAAATAATGTTAAAGGTAATCTTGATGCAATATTAGGTGAAATTAACTTTTCAAAATAATAATGCAATTACAAGAAAAGAAACAAACACGAATTAATCTTTTGTTTAAAACCAGATTAAATTAAATTCATCTTTATACAATGTAGATTGTGTCAAAGAAGCTTAATAGAAGTTCTAGTAAATTGAAACTGTGTCAGTCCAGTTTTGATCTGTGTTAATTATATTGTCATTTTAATAGACATTTTAAATCACTTTCCATGCAATATTTTTAGTAATGGTTTAACAAGGACAATAAAAAAAATAGTTAATGTTTTTCTTGTATTTTTACAAACCCAATATCCGCAGTCTATGAATTCAGAACAAAAAAAATCTGAATTTTGAAAATACGTCAATAAAATTCTGACCTAAAAAAATCAGCTGTCTTAAATTTCAGAATCTCAATATTCAGATAAATAAATTCAAAACATTTTAATAGCATATAAATATTCGGATTTATTAAAATGCAATTGTTAATAAATTAAAGTTTACACAATTCAAATTCAGATTGTTTTTGGTATATTATAAGGTCCATAGTCAACATTTTTTCAAGATGAAATATAAACAGTACAAATGTACATTTATACAATCAAACACGTAGAATAAAATAAAATGACAACAAATATCTAGACATCACCTTTGAGGGTCTTAAAGTTTGAAAACCTGTCAAGTAACCAAACCAAATCACGCTGCTTTCAGTCAGTACAAGAACAAATCACATCAACTCATAAAGCAGAGTAGTAGCGAGTAACACGATATAGCCTCTGCAGTTTTATATTATATATGAGAGCAGTAAATATTAACCACTGACTGTAGTTTACCTCAGAATTTCGAGGACTGTGCGTATTTGGAGACAGTCTTTCCTTCGGCTTTGCTGAATGTTTGTCTGCTGTCAAACACAAGCGGCTTTACTTTACTGCATTATAAACAGAATACGAGACTCGCGGCGGTTTCAGTCAAACCAAAAACACGGTTTAGTCATGCAGTTTCTCTAGAAAGCTCAAGACACTTGGTGCCGTTGCCATGATGTCAATGCCTCCCAAAGAATAAAAAGTAAATGCACAGTCTTCCTCCATTTAGTTTACCACAGTCCTCTGCGGTTGGAGAGGAGCTAAAGCCTCCTGTGGACAAACAGCAGTAATGCATGTGTTGTTCTTAAAGAGACAGTTCATCCAAAAATGATAACACCACACACCATTCGTTAATGATTATATAAAAAGTACAAAAGTTACGAACGTTGCAAAAGAACAAAAGCTTCCACAGGGGAAATGTCTTGTCAGATACATGCTTTGTGGCTAAAGTAGGGGTGTCCAAACTTGGTCCTGGAGGGCCGGTGACCTGCAAAGTTTGGTTCCAACCCCAATCAGACACACCTGGGCTAGCTAATCAAGCCCTTTTATGCTGCTATACATCAATGTAAATGTGTTGAGGCAAGATAAAATCTGCAGGACACCGGCCCTCCAGGACAGAGTTTGGGCAACCATGGGCTAATGCAGGGGTATCCAAACTTAGTCCTGGAGGGCCAGTGTCCTGGAGAGTTTAGCTTCAGCCCTAATCAAAAACACCTTAACTAACCAGCTAATCAAGCTCTTCCTAGATATACTAGAAACTTCCTGGCAGGTGTGTTGAAGCAAGTTGGAGCTAAACTGAGCAGAACACCGGCTCTCCAGGACTGAGTTTGAACACCCCTAGGCTAATGGGTCTGTACTAGTTTTAAAGGAATAGTTCATGCAAAAATTGAAAACATTCTCACTATTTAATCACCCTTAAGTGGGTCTAAAACATCATGAGTTTCTTCTTTTTTCAAACACAAAAGAAGATATTTTGAAGAAAACCTGTAAGGAATGACTTCCTCAGTAGGAAAAAGAGTGAGAAAAGTACGACAGAGGGGTGACACGGTGGCACAGTGGGTAGCACGACCGCCTCACAGCAAGAAGGCCGCTAGTTCAACTCCCGGCTGGGTCAGTTGGCATTTCTGTGGGGAGTTTGTATGTACTCCGTGTTGGCGTGGGTTTCCTCTGGGTGCTCCGGTTTCCCCCAGAGTCCAAAGACATTCATTATAGGTGAACTGAAAAAGCTAAATCGGCTGTAGTGTGTGTAAGTAATTTAAAAACTGAATAAATATAGATTTACACACATTTACACAAGTAAATAAACAGAATCAATGATGGGCTTAGAATCTGTGGAATTATGCGCGGATAGATTCTAGTCATGTTGTCAGTATAACAGTGTACTCTGGAGGGGTGTTCTGATGCAAACTGTGGCAATTTTTTATTTATTTATTTATTTTTTGCTGTTTGTACTGTAATTTGTTCCCAGATCATGTTATTGTGATACAGAAAGGAAAATACAGCACTGCATTGGACAAAGAAAAAACTAAACAAAAGTAGAAATGTGAACATAGGACAATCTCCTTTCAGATGTATCTGACCTGGGAGCAATTCACCAATTATAGATTTAGAAAAAAAGTCCATTTAAAAAAAAAAAATGTATAGAAAAATGCATTATGACTAAATATTATGACTTGTTCAACTTCTTTAATATATATATATATATATATATATATATATATATATATATATATATATATATATATATATATATATATATGACTTGACATTAAAAAAAATTTCACCACCCACTGATCATTTTTAAAAGACAAAATTGTGTTGTTGGAAATTGTATTTTATATATTTAAATTTGACTTTTGCATGCTAAAAGTACCTGAGTAAGAGACCTTTTACTTGATTTGGGTCATTAAAATAACTCTGACTACCATGATATAGGTAGCCTATACCTGCTGTAGTCAACCTAAAACCTACAGTAGTTTGACATATAAGACCAAAACAATACTCATTCTTGTCTTAGGACATTTTTATTAGGCAGATAATAATAAATACAGGAATAATAGGAATAAGGAATAATAATAAATACAGTTATGTAACAACCATAACATTACCATTATGTCTTAGGACATCTTTGATTAACCTTTTATTATATACACCAAATGTTGACTAATGAAGGTACAATTATAACTATTTATTTGTTAGACTACTTTACTGTCAAACCATGTAGCATACAAATGCATTTAACAGACTTATATCACAGTGTATTGCTGTAGAGAACCAATAAAGCACGAGACAGGTGTTTAGAAAGAGTATAGTTTATTTAGTTTGACCTGCAAACTTATCTAAACAAGATAAACTTTCAGAAAACAGCAGGGAAACATTATACAATATAAACATTACACAAATATAACCCGCGGTTGTCTTCAACGGTTGTCTTCATTGTCTTCAGCTCTGCTGAAAAACAAAGCAAAACATTACAACAGTCAGACATACAGTTAAATCATTACAGTTACCATGGTTTCTATTTTAAACTATAGTAAACTAAAGTTTGAAACCATAGTTTAAAATAGACGATGAGTGGGCCTCGCTGCTCCCACCCACCATAACCCTCGCAGCGTTACCGGTCTTCCGTATTTCCCTGAGGGTCCTTAGGACTTGTATTGCTCCCTGCCTAGGGTTCACAAGCCGCCTCGCCCCAGGGAGTGCACAAGCTAACCGGGCACCAGTCTGTGCCAGTGTTCACTGGAATGTTGCTTGGCGGCAAATTTCGAGCAAGAAACACGTAATATTCTTCGCAACATTTCGTTTATGTACGCAAACCGCAGGTAAGGAACCGCAGCACAGACGCGCCCGAGTGAAGCTTCACTCGTACCGTCGGTATTAAACTCACCTTGGTCAAGTACAAACAGCAACACCGAGTGAACTGACAACACTGAAGCAGGTCGCACACCAGAAGCGGCGCTCGGCGGCGCGCCGCGCAGCGCCACGCAGCGCCATGTATTTTAGAATTCTAAACATAGGTTTCTATCAGGATACACACACCGGCGCCGCAAGTCGGCGGCTGTCGGCGGCGCCCGGCGACGGCTCAGGACGCAGTTCATTTTTCAGCCGCGCCACAGAGCGCCATCTGATTAGTTTCATGTTAAATATCATTCGAATGTGCGCGTCTGGTGTGTGATACCTTAAACTGTCATGTACGCGCCGTGTCGCGGCGCCGAGCGGCGCTTCTGGTGTGCGACCTGCTTAAGAGAACCGACGAGCTTTAAAGGGACGCAGATGCAAATGTTTACAATGTGACATCACTGCTGTAAGTCTCGTTGTCATGGTGAAGAGAGCGAACCTGATTGGAGCACTATGATTGGAGCACACAGGCTCGGGAATTTCCGTCACGGCAAGTTGCGGTCGGCTGTGGACAAAAACATATTAAATATACTGAATATATATTTTTACATTTTTTGTGCTGTGTAATATTAAGGGGATGCAGTAGATTATGGAGACAGATGAATATAATTAAGATGCGGGACATTATAAAAGAAAGTGAGCCCGGCTAGGACACAATGCTCTGACCAACAGGGGCGGACTGGCCATCTGGCAATTCTGGCAAATGCCAGAAGGGCCGGACCATTTTTTTTAAATGTGGGCCGGTCAGTTTTTTGTTTTTATTTTTTATTTTATTATTATTTTTTATATGTATTGTTTTTACATGCAGGCAGCTTTTATTTCGTGCAACATGTGAATATTATGATGACATAGATGATGGTAATAATAGTAAATGTTAAGCATTTGGCCCAATCGGTGATAGTTTCGAGAGGGGCCGACTCAATCAAAGGTTACGCGGAGATAATCAAAATCTGGCAAGAATGTCAAACAAACAGTACGTATGGTAATGTAGGCTGGTGTGGCTATAGTGCCAAGGCTGAATTTTTGTCCCAGTCCGTCCCTGCTGACCAATGATATATGTTCTAACTTTTTAGGCCTGTAGCCAGAGGGGTTCGGAAGACCCACCCCACACTGACAAAGGTCCAGAATTTGTCCAATACATGAGCTCATTTGTCCTATTTTGACTGCTATGCCATCATAAATAATGAAAATAATCCATCGAAAAAGGCTTTAAGACCAATCCTCTGTCGGCTGTTGCTTCGGTGGCACAATAATCTTATGTAAGAGAGGTCTTCTTTCACTACTGTATTGTTTTTAAACAGAGAAAACATTTTACAGGTAATTTTGTTCTAAGTCTTGGACCTTATTTCTGAAATAAAAATGAGCAATAAAAAGATGTGAAGCAGCAGAAGCAGACCATATTAAACTAATTTAAATATATTTTGGCTATTGTTGATATCCAGGAATTTTCAAATGTACTTTTTATTTTACCAAAGAAACTAGAAAAAATCTGAAGAATTAATTTTTATTGTTTTATTATTATGTTTTCATTATATTTTTATTGATTTTTGTCAATATTGCCAAATTGTGACTGAGGACAATTGAATGTGCTGGCCAGTTTGTTTTCTGTCTAATAAATGATAGTGTGCTACAGTTTTTTGTTGTACTTTAAAACTTTAACAGATTGCTATTTTTTCCTAATGATACATGATCTAATAAATTTGTATTTTAAAAATTAGTCTTGTTTTAATTTGTTTTATTGCAATTTTTTTAGGAAATATTTTTAGTACATCAAAAAGTGTGATTATGATGACATCTGACTAGCTAATCCAGCAAAAATAAATAAATAAAAAAAATCACTAAAATGCAGTATTTAAATCTTATAGTGAAATAGAAACTGAGGTGTATAACTGCAAATAGGTCCACTTTTTTTTGCAAAAAAGAACCACTCCTTTCACCAGGCTGGCTACGGGCCTGTAACCCCAACCCCAATTTAACTGCCTATAATCTAATGAGAGTTAGTTGGCATGCAATATAACTTCAATTCAACAAACTGACCATCAAAATAAAGTGTGATAATAGTTTATTGTATTCATATTAATTGAAGTGATTGTTTCTAATAAAAGGATGCCATACATTTAAGCTAATTCTAAAAACTAAAAAAGCCACTACATAAAGGAGAAAATGCAGTTGCAGGAGGAAACTATTTCTCCTTAATGGAAGTTTCTGAGCACAGAAGACTTTTTCCTTTGTCAATGAAGCGAGTGAATAATATGCCAAAGGTAACACTTCATTTTTCCATCCCATGTTTAAATACACTTTAAACAGCAGCTATGCTAATAATTATTTACTTATTCTCTATTTGCACCTGGAGATACTCATCCCAAGGCCTCCAGAGACTATGCAGCACCATTGATGCGATCCAAAACCTCTGAAGAGATGATGCCAAGGTATCCATAATCCTGGACCAGGCCATATCCTGAGCAAATGCAGGAACGGAGAGCATGAAACTGATTCCTGAAAGATCACAGTGACAGACGAGTCTCTGCACTGATCCTGTGGGCCAGCCTGAACACCTGCAGCTTCTCCACGATGGACATCCAGTGTTCTCCAGGGCCAAGACAGCGGCTCTGCACAAGACGTTTGGCCAGATGAGAAATGTTCAATTGCCCAACTGAGCCTGGTTTCTCTCAAGGTTTTTTTCCTGCACTTTCATCAGTTGGTGAAGTTGGTTCCTCGCCACTGGCTTGCTTGTTTTGTGAAATGTGGAGCTGCGCACTGATGGATAAACTGAACTCTGAAAACTGGACTGACAGTTTTAATTTACAAATTAATTAATTAACTTCAATGTTAAGCTGCCTAATCTACATATAAAAGTGCTATAGAAATCAACGTGAACTGAATTGAAAATAAAAGAGAGTCGTCTTATTTTCAGAATATTGATTTAATCACACATACATGTCATGCAGTCCATCCAGAAAGAAAAGTGTCATCAGTAATTTCATCCCGTCTCTCTTTCTTTTCCTTCAACCAGAATCTTCCAAAAACACCATGTACTGTTGGAATGATCCAGCGCCTCTGTCCATTGGTGGAACTCTCTGTCAATCACTCATGGAGTTACTATTACACAGTAATAAAAAAACATTGCTATTTATTTATTTTAGGTTTTCATTAAATGTGTGGCATTCCCCATGAACATCAATTAATTATCCTTCATGCACTGAAAAGGGAAGAACTTAAGGACTAATAACACACCAAGCGCTCTTAAATGGTCCTTGTGACGTCACTTAAAGGTATAAAACACCCAATGCAGCTGAAAAAAAACTATACGGAAGGTTGTTGTGTCCTGTCATTCACAAGTCATAACGTTTCTTTTAACAATAGCAGGAGTGTGTAAAATCTAAACATTAATATTTAAGGCTAGCTTTAATGAGAACTTTACATAATTTGAAGTCAGACTAAGCAACAAATCTCTAATGTCATCACCGATATAATAAGTTATTAACATATGCAGCTCACTCCGTCATCCTGCTAACCTGATTGGCTGATCAGTAACAGTGGGAGCGCAAGCAAGCAATGATATCACACACAACGACATATTAGTGTGGATTCAAGCAGAATAAAGTACAAATAATCAACACATGAGCTTTAAATACAACACAAATGAGCTTTTAAATATGACTTTCGATATGCAAGAAGTGAAATGTGTGAACAGCAGGACAGGACAACCTTCGGGTATTATATTTGCTTTAAAAAAATGCAAATCAATCGCCTTTGCGACAATAAATTGAGATGCTTCCAACTTTAGCCTAGTGTAGAGGCTTGGTTACACATGTCTACAATCCTCTCCACCTTCCCCTAAACAACCGTTAACCATTACAGAAAGTAAAAACCATCAGTTTTAAGATCTGACCCTGTTAACTCAGGAGTTTGCAGTGATACGCACGATCGATGCTCTCTTACTCTGGTATTTGTTTTCTATTCAAGCTTGCTGCAGTCTAGACTCTGGCCTGTATAAAGTCAAGGCAGGAGCGAGGTGTTCTGCGCAGTTATCAGGCAGTAGTTTTTAAGAGGTTACAGATGTGCAGCTGAAGACTGCGGGTGCGTTTGGGTTGATTAGAGCTGATTGCACAGGACCGCGTCAACTGTTCACATTGCTTACGTTTATTTCTTGATTTCCTTTTTTTAAAATGTCATGTTTGGTGCGTGTGTGAGTGCAATTTTCATAAAATAATTTGCTTTGGAGGGAGGGAAGGAGGGGCGAACTTGATGGGGAGTGGAACTGTACAGCCATGAATATTTCGATTCGCATGTCCCCCCATGTGCAGCAGCAGGAGGGATTATGTTAATGGAATGACAGGTTTCCATGAAGACATTTTTGCATTCTTGCAGCTTCGGTAGTGTTGGGAGAAAAATCGTCTTCAGCTAGAGGAGAGAAAGAAGGCAGTGAGAATGCTGGACGCAATAAACCAATTTTAACAGACAAAGGGATTCTTGAATTAACTCACAAATCCTTCTCTACAAACATTGCATTATTTTTGATGTTGCACGTTTCAAAGCTTTCACTCACATTAAAAAAATAAATCATGGCAAATCACTCAAACTCAAGTCATTCTAAGTAGGGCTACACGATATTGGAAAAATCTAATATTGCAATATTTTTTCATTTTGCAACATATTTTGTGGTATTTTTTATTTTGCAATATTTCTTATTTTGCGATATATATTGTGATATTTTTTATTTTGTGACATATTGTGATGTTTTTTGATTTGAGATAAATATTGTGATGTTTTTTGATTTGAGATAAATATTGTGATGTTTTTTAAATTTGCGATATATATTGCAATTTTTTGATTTTGCAATATTTTTTTATTTTGCGATACATATTGCAAATTTTTTTATTTTGCGATGTATATATATATTGCAATTTTTTATTTTGCGATATATATTGCAATATTTTTGTGATATTATCGGTATATTTTTATATTGCGATATATATAGTGATTTTCTTTATTTTGTAATATATAAATATTTTGCGATTTTTTTTATTTTGTGATATATATTGCAATATTTTGTTGTGATATATGTTGTGATTTTTTTTATTTTGTGATATATGTGGCAATATTTTTATTTTGCGATATATATAGATATTTTTTATTTTGCGATATGTATTGCAATATTTTTAAATTTGCGATACATAGCAATTTTGTTATTTTGCGATATATATATATATATATATATATATATATATATATATATATATATATATATAGATACATTATTATTTTTTACGATTTTATTATTTTGCGATATGGCTATTGCAATATATTTATTTTGCGATATTGCAATGTTTCATTTATATATATATATAGTGATATTTTTTATTTTGCGATATTTATATATATTGCAATATTTCTTTATTTTGCGAAATATATGCTTTTTTTGTATTTTGCAATATATACTGCAATATTTTTTTTGTGAATATTGTGATTTGAATTTTTTCTCTATTTAGAAAGAATTGATAATGTTATATGGATTGGGATCTTTGCCATGATGTCAGTAAATAATATTTTACTAGATCTTTTTAAAGACACTTCTATATAGCTTAAAGTGGCATTTAAAGGCTTAACTAGGTTAATTAGGTTAACTAGGCAGGCTAGGGTAATTAGGCAAGTTATTGTATAACGATAGTTTGTTCTGTCAACTATCGGTGAAAAATAGCTTAAAGAGGCTAAAAATTATGTCCCTAAAATGGTTTTTAAAAAATTAAAACTGCTTTTATTCTATTAAAAATAAAACAAATAATACTTTCTCCAGAAAAAAAATATTGTGATGTGAATTTTTTCTCTTATTATCAGACAAACTGTGAAAATGTCCTTGCTCTGTTAAACATCATTTAGAAAACATTTAAAAAAGAAAAGAAAATTCTAAGGGGGGTTCATAATTCTGAGTTCAACTGTATATATACACACAATATATCACTCTTTATTAAATATTTTTTACCTAAAGAATTAGGTAAAAACAGAAAAGTAACACAAGTGGAATATTAAGCTTTTTTTTTTTTTACTTAAACCACAGCACACGCAAACTAGTCAAAGATGTGCTCCACTGCTCTTTTGTGTGAAAGCTGCTTCAGTTCAAGCAGTGACTTCGACAGCAGAAAGAGTGAAACTAGCACTGCTGGGGCATGCGACACAGCATAGCCTTTTTTTAAGCCCTTTTCTCTTTCGCCCAAAAACTAAAAATTCAGTGTATCCCTAATAAGCAGACTCAAAGAAGAAGAAAACAGCACAAACCTCTTCTCTTGTTTAGTGCCACCTCCTCTGATAGGCATAGGTTGGCTGTTCTGGTAGAGGACACCACCACCTCCACGCAGCACATTGGGGTGTGTAGGAGAAGCTACAGGTTGCTGTCCAGGCCTGATTGGTTTAGCTACAATCAAAGAAAAAGAGAGAATTCGTCATTATTTCCTATGTGTGAACATGAATTAATTCTAAACAAACCACCGACAGTCACAGCATTATTTCTGTAAGTGTGCAGTCACCTATCTGTGCGGAGTGTCCTCTGCGGGCCATGTTTTTGGCTCTGACGGCCTCTTTGATGCGGTCCACCTCCTGCTGGTAGCGCTTGCGGTCACGGGCTGCGTTCTCTTTGGCCTCTTTGAGCGCAGTCTCCAGAGCCTTCACTCGCTCGGCTGTGGCCCGCAGACGCTTCTCCAGTTTAGGAAGCTCACAGCGCAGGTCGGCATTATCACGCACCAGCTGTGTGAGAGAGAAGATTCATTCTTTAATATCAACACTTGAATACATCATTTTCATCTTCGCTGTATTCTATGCTTTTATTTTAGTAAGCATGCCATCTATCTCTGTGGTCCCCAACCACTGGGATGTGGATCGGTACCGATCGGTGGATCAATTGGTGCCGGCCTGCACAAGAAATCATTAATTATTTCAGTTTAATTTATTATCAGAGTCTAAATGATCTTTATTTTGAAAACTCTTTTATTTTGAAGAATGACCGTATTCTCTCGGTTACATCTCGATCACTTCAGTGCCAAAATTTAACCCACAAGCAGCAAAATGAGTAAGTAACAGTCATCTTTGGAAAGTTTCTTTGCTATAAGGGGAAAAAGCCCAGTGAAGAACCCACGAACAGCAAATCAGGTGAATCTAGCCTGTGCAAGATCAACTGCTAGAGATCGCTAATGACAGCGGCCTTTTAAGGGCTGTTCATATATATAGTGTCTTTTCTAAAGTTTGCGCAAGTTCATAATTTCCAGTAGAGGCGTGCGGCTTGCGCGTGCAAGTAGCATGACGCTCTTGGATGAATCTGATGCACCCAGATGAATGAATTCTGCGAGACAGAATTCTCACATGACAAGAACTGACCGATTAGCGTAATACTTTGTATGGAACATACACATTTCGGTAGACTTATTATCTCAGACAAACACAGAACACCTAAACACTGCAGTGCTTTGTCATTTTTTCCATGAATAAAACTTGTATCAGAGTGACAGCAAAGTTAATTGCAATAGCAGCCTTAAAGTCCCCCAGCCTCCCCCCTCGGGCCGCGATAAAATTGTCAAGGGTTGAGCGGTCTGCAGTAATAAAAAGGTTGGAGACCACTGATCTATCTCAGATGGAGAGAAGCTAGCTCATTTTTTTATGACTTCTAGACTAGATTACTGTAATGCTGTTCATTAGGTTTATATATAATAACTTTACATGTTAAAAGCTACTAGTTACTAGTAAAAGATTTTAGTAAAATTTTATATTTATGGTAACTAACAAACTTAACTTTTCTGATTTTGATTGTAATGCGATAATGAGCACCTTTCATAATGCTGCTTTGAAACAATAAACTTGAATAAATCGTTTATTGTTTTGCTCTTTTTATCTGAAAAGGCTTTAGGATATTTACAAAGTATTTGTCATGAAGCAGCAAAAAATGAACAAATCATTAACCCCTGTGTGTCAATTTCAAAAACAAAAGTTGCACACAGACATACAGAGGACAAAAACATTTTAAAAATGTAAAAGTATCACATTCAATATTATTTTCATCAGTTTAACATCAGTCCTAATAACCACCAAATATTCATTTATTTAAAAGGTTTTATACTTTAAATAACATAATTTTTTTCTTTATATTTACAAAATTTTACTGTTTTCTCTTATTTTTTCTTAACTTAAGGCTAAAAAGATAGTCTTTATTATTTTAGCTCATGACCAGAATCATTTAGCCTGCAGCGCTAAAAAAAAGACTTGCCAACCAAATGGAAGCCAGTTAACAAATAAGGAAAAAAAAGGATCTGATTAAATGGCACTGTGATGAAATATTACAGTTTCAATGGGGACATTTTTACCCTGAAGCTCCTGAGTTTTTGTACAGAGTATAAAACAGATTGATAAAAGAATGTGTGTGAAATATTCAAATCTTATCCTTTTTAAATTCCCATTTTTGCTGTTTGCATGCCAAAATGATTATAAAAAAATTAAAAGTGTCCATTAGGATGCGAATCGCATCTAGGAGTCTTTTCTGGTTAGCATTTACCTGTTTGTGGACCTTAGTGAGCTGTTCGAGATTGTTCTCCAGGAAAGAGATCTTCTGCTTCTGAGCAGCACTGCCACCAGTCTCATCAGAGTCCATCTCTGCACTCTATACAAACACACACACACAAGTAAACACCCTTTAGTTAAACAACCACCAAACTATTTACATGGCATCACATGTTACGCGGCAGATTTAAATTTACTTTCAGAAAGATAACTGGCCCAAATTAGATATGAAATTTGAGAGGAAGATCCTGACATCCAATCCTACCTTTTTAACACGAGTTGCCAGATCCTGAACAAACAATTTCCTGAGGTTGTGCAAAGTCTGCAGCTCTTTAGCCTGAAATAACAATGACAATTCACAGCGTTTAAAGTGACAATATTTAAAAATATACATGCAAATTAATTTGAAGCGAGGAATAGCACTCACCACAGTCTCTTCCAAGCCTTTCAGATCTTGTCTGGCCTGTTCCCTGCGGTCCTGCATCATCCTGTAGAATGAACAAAAAACCACCAGCTTTAATGAAAGTACTATTCATGCTATTTTAAATTTAAGACTCACACATATTGTATTAACAATGTTAAATTAAAAGTGTATATTCATGCATCATGCATGCAGGTCTTTAGATATAGAACAAAAAGAAGGGAATTAGGAAGAGTTTCATAAACCACAGTGGTTGAAGATGAACAGAAAAGACTGTGTAATACATACGTGAGCTCATGCAGTTTGCGGCTCTTCTCCTGGTCGGTGGATTTGAGTTTCTCATGTTCCACCCTTAAACGCTCCTGTTCCAGCATGATCTTCTGATTCTGACTACAGAGAGAGAAACAGAGTTATTAGCCATTGCTTAATTAGCAGTTTAAGTACTGCTTTGAATCATGAACTATAAAAGCTTGTTGATTATAACTATAAAAAGGCGACAATAAAAGTGTTTTAAACAATAGAAATGAATAAAGAACAGCAAAATCTACAGCATAACTAATGACTCGTTTCCACAGAGGTACGGTTTAGTACTATACAGTAGTTTTTTGGTACGGGTCAGCCTTGTGTTTCTACAGCCAACAGTTACTCAGCCCTACTTAGTAAATATGTTGTGCGCCAGAACTTTGTGATCGAGGCCATTTTCGCATGAAGAGCGTCTTTTGCAAACAGAAGCTTCATATATAGAAATTGGGTACGCCAATAGTCTCATACACCAAAACAGAGAACATACAGCAGATGCCGTTCTTGCTTCTTGACATGTGGCTGTTGGTCCCAAGAAGACAGCTAGCTTTGTTACTACAGTGTCACTAGTTTTGTTATTACGGTGTTGTGTTTTGGCTGTGTATTTGAAAAAGCCGCTTCCTCTGCTGTCATTCCCTTGTGTTTTTGCATGCGCTGGTGACGATTCTCTATAGCAGAATATAGAGCTGCACAATTAATCGTTAAAAGATCGCGATCTCAATTCGACCCCCTAGACGATCTTAATCCAGCATTTCTACGATTCTGCCAAATCATATTTTCAAGTTCAGGAGAGAAGAAAAGGCGACCGCACAAGTCTTTTCATTGTTTTACACGTTGCTCAGTGACATCGACACCGCCAAATGATGTTGAATGAGTCACATACTGTATTCATAAGGTATAATTCAACTAAAAATGTCATTTTTTTCTTCATATAATGATGTTTGCGCGATCAGGAAATCACACATGACGTGAGCTGCTGACCATGAACTGTTATCACAGAGAGGGCAGGCGCGCGCTCTACTTAATGATAGACTACTTTAGTGAACAGAACCTGCATATGTTGCGAGTAACAGGTAATACAGTTGTAAATAATATTCAGTTTGTGGCACAGAGTGATCGTTTGGGAGCCGCGCGCGAAGTATGAACAAGCACTTAGCAGTCAGATAAAACTAAAAGTGTGCACTTCATTTAAATGATCGTATCGCATTTTAGAGTTATGATTACGGCAAGTATTTGATATGTTTTTTCTGTCATAGCGAACCCACAGTTGTGCATGAAAATAAATGTTAAAAATGTTAGTATAAGTACTTTAGCCTATATATTGTTGAATATAATCTGATAATGGCAAATGTCTGATTTTACCAGTGAATAAAATTGTCTAATATGACAGATTGCAAGCATATATCTCAAACATAATAATTCAACATCAGAATTATTATAAGTAGAATAGAATTATTTATAGAAGCCAGTAGACCTACACATAATATTATTATCGAGGTTGTGCTATATGTTTGTTTTTACCATACCTTTATTTTACATCTATAGAATCGTGAGAAAATCGTGATCTGTATTTTAAGCAAAAAAAAAAAAAAAAAAAAAAAAAAAAAAAAAAATCGCTATTCTCATTTTAGCCAGAATCGTGCAGCTCTAGCCCAGTAGCATTCAGCTGCCAGTCTAACTCCACACTTTCTGTAGGCTCTGTTGTGGTACGTATCCTCGGGTAAGAGTGGCAAAAAATTTATATGGTGCAGTTTGCGATTTTGGGAACTTTTTACAGTGGAAACCGAAATAAATGCACAGGAACAATACGTTTGAAATCCACCATTTTAGGTTGATTACTCCACATGAAAATATATAAGCTTGCCAGCGTGACTGAACTAATCGCATCTCATGAACTTGTAAATAAATCTTTTATAATAAATAGTGAATTAGTCTGCGCCAATAGCCCAGTGGTTAAGCGCACCCACATATAGCACCGTAGTGCTCACGGCAAACCGAGTTCGAGGTCCTTTGCCAACCCTTCCCCTCTATCTGCCCCAATATTTTCCTGTCTGTAGTAGGGCAGCTATGGGCAAAAGAAACCTATCATGATTTTCTTGAACAATATTGCGATTTTGATTTACCGTAAATCACAATTTTGTCAGACAAAACAGAATATGAGTTTACAGTGTCATATATAAAAAAAACAATTAGATCTACCAAAGACTTGTTGCATGTCTCTAAAACAGACATTAAATAAAAATCACCCTGTAAAGCTGTAACAAATTGTCTCTAGAACAGACTAATGGCAAAACAAATGTGTGTGTGTGTGTATTCGTTTACGAGAGCAGTGCCGTCAAACTTAAGTAAGGCTCTGATGTTCTGCTTGACCAAATTTCAGAGTAGTGTGTGTTCACAGATTTGTTTTGTCATGCAGAAATCGTTGTCTTCTTTGTGATGCTGCTGTGAAATAGGCATTCACATGTTGTGTTCTTTGTGCGCACAAGTGCTTTACTTCTGATGGAGAAGCATGGATTGCATGCACATATTGAGAGCGGCACACGCAAGTATGCCAGGTGCACCCAGTTATAAACATCTCTATTCAGGCAAACTTTAAAAGTAATTTTTTAGAAAGCTGCATCGCGAGTCACTTAACAAGAACTGACACAACTGACACTAGACAACCGAACAACAAGTGCTTTTTAATTTTCTCCATACATATAACTTGTATCGGAACTACAGCATTTTGTCATCCTCTGAAAAAATGGCTGATGGTCACTGACCAACGACAAAGGAGTGACCTCAAAGCAAGATAAAAATGTTAAATGAAGCGACACACTCGTGATTTCCACGCGCTTTTAGACGTAATATATGACTGACTTACAAATTACCTGGTTCAGTCATACATCAGCCTTCCTGTATCCAAAGTCACTTAATTCCATACCAAAGATGTTGACTTTTTTTGGCACCAAGTCCTACTGTGCTAAACGCATTATTTCTGCTTACGCAGGCTATTCATCAGTCTCCTGTTTTCGCGCTCTGCGTTATGATTGGCTCAAACAGCATACTGCTGGGAAATTGTGCTGTAAGGCAATTTAGAAATCACTCATGTCCAAATTGCGATTTCAATACGATTTCAATGAATCGCACAGCCCTAGTCTATAGCCTCCACTGTCCTATCTCAATAATAAAAAGACGAAAACCCCACTAAAAATATGTAATAATAAATAATTAAATAAAAAAGCAACAATGCCCAAATGAACCCTTCCACTATTTGCAGTGCTTCATTCAGCCAGCATAGATGCCAAAAAGTGTATTATGCGTTTATCATGATAGAAATCGCTCAAATTTGACTATACTGTAAGGTTTGTATTAGCTTGCTAGCTGCTGGACATTTCCTTTTGCTGTTTTAATTATAGTTTGCCAGTCTATATGTTTGTCCAATTGCTTTTGCTTTAACTGAAATGTGTGTATCGTACTCTTGCAGATCAGTGATGAGTTTCTCTTTGGTTTCCAGCTCATCTCTCAGGCTGCTGATCTGTTTCTGATGAGCCTCCCTGTGACTCTGGATCTGCTTCTCAACTGCCTCCTACACACACAAACAAACAACCGTTCACATTGAAATAAAAATAAATGTGCAAACTGAACAAGCCTTGTGTATGCATGTTTCTTACCTTCACCTCATTGGCACTCTGAATCTCACTCTCTTTCTCCATCGCATGTACTTTCTCTGTGGCCACAAACACGCACACAAAACATCACAAACACAGAAAATAAAACTTAGCATGCATGCATCTGAGTGTATAAATACCCTGAGCGCTGATTTTGACCAGCTCTTCATTGAGAGAGTCCACATCCTCCTCCAGCTGTCTCTTCTTCTGCTCTACATTCTGCAGGTACTCAGTCAGAGATTTGATTTTCGCTTCATGCTGCAAAATAAACACCCACTTGTTAATATCAATACTTTTAAAGTGTTTATAATGCAATAGCTTTAGGAATAACATCTTTAACATGCACAAAAGTGTGAAGTCTTACCTGGGAGATGCGTAACTGGCATGCTGCAAGCTCCTTATCACTTTCATCCATCTTTTTGTTACTCTCAGATTGAGTGTTTTCCAGCTGTTTGCAACGTTTGACCATTGATTTGACTTCGGACTTCATCTTGCTGATGTAGAGTCTGGCTACAGTGAACTCTTCGTCTATAAGACCACTGCCTTCATGCTGCTGCAGAAAAATGACATTCCTTAGTACTGTTGATATGATGGTTTAACGTTGGCTTAGTCCAAATATTAACAAATGTTTAATTATAGCTAAACAATGTGCTAAATATTAAGCTATTAAAGGTGAAATGTATAATTATTTGTTCAAATGTATAAAGATGACATACAGATTTTTAGATTAACATTTATAAATGCTTGGTTAAAACAATTCAAATAAGCTAGCTTCAAGTCATTTATTTACAACACATATCAAAAACAGCAGCTTGTTCCATGAGTCAAACATTATTGTCATTTCATTTACAATCTTATTAAACTGTTTACATATAGTGGATGGATTGAAAAAAATCATTAAAAAACATCAAAAAAAAAAAAACATCAGCAAAAAGGTTATAATAAATAAACTTAAATACTTTCGAAATTTATAAGGATCTGGATAGATATAAAAGACACAGACAATATTGGATTTTTAGCAATCCCAGTTCATTTTTGACTGACTCTGGTATATTCACTTTGAGTAACAGGGCAGCATCTGATTTATTCAGAATGGACAATAAGTCTAATTACTTATAGATTACATGGCTCCATGTAAATGCAGTTATTTGTTTAACCAGTGTTGTTGATCTTTCTGCCTGACCAAGAGCAAGTGATTCTAGTTTGTCACATTACCATATTTTATGGCCAGGCGGTATATATTATTACCACAGAACAAACAGATTTTTTTAAAATTCTGTCTATATCGCAATATGCAAATAAGTGGACATGGCTAACTCACTTAAAGTGAGGAAGATGATGCAAGAAACTAAGGGAAGCGCTCATAGTCAGATCATGGCAGCTATCACCAGAATTTTCACCTGTGATTTACATTAACTGAATTCAAACCCAAAATGTGAGAATGTGAGTACAGAATAACTCTGTGTACAATATTCTTAAGTGTTAAATAGTCACATGTGCAGCACTACAGCATCTGGTGACTAACAGACATCCCCAGGTCCTAATGCCCACCCCCAGTACATAACTGATTCACATGGGGGCGCTGGGTCCTAGTCCCAGCCCATAAGTAATTTATTAATGAACAGCATCACTTGGGGTCATCATTTAAATCACAAGTCTGATTTTAATGTATTATGAGAAGCTAACACTTAAGTGAAATGAAATCTGACTCTGTAAATGAACATTTCTTAAAACACAAACAAAAAAACATATCGGCATCAGCGCAGCCATAAGGACAATGTAATTATTACCAAAAATCCAATATTGTGCATCCCTTCAATATTTATCAAGATCCAAATACATTTCTGAAGTATTTAAGCTTATTGATCATAACTAATTTTTCAGATTTTCTATTAAAATAAATATACTGTATATATATATATATATATATATATATATATATATATATATATATATATATATATATATATATATATATATATATATATATATAATGTCTGTAAAATAAAATGGAATTTTATTTATAAAAATAGAATTTTGTTTATACCGCCCACCCCTAACTTCACCTTGACCTTTAAAAAACTTCACGTGTATCATTCACCTTGATGTCATTGTTGCCCACAGCAATGCCAATCTCAGTCAGATCTTTGAGCAGAGAGGACATCATCTCGGTCACCCTCTTCTTCTGGTGATTGGCCATTTCTTTCAGTTTCTGCAGCTCTGAGTCAATAGATGCCAGGGTGCTCTGAAACACAGCAGGCCAACATTAAAACCACCTTAAGCCAAATATCAAATTTCCTGATTTTTCCTTTACTTTCATGGATTAAAAAGCTTAATATCCATAACACCTAAGGAATATAAAAACAGGATGCTGTGCTTATATACAGTAAAGTCAAATTTGGTAGCCCTACTGTGAATTTGTTTTTCTTTTTAAAAATATTAACCAAATGATGTTCATCACAGCAAGGTATTTTTCACAGTATTTCCCCTCTCTCTCTCTCTCTCTCTCTCTCTCTCTCTCTCTCTCTCTCTGTCTCTCTCTCTCTCTATATATATATATATATATATATATATTTGTTTTTTGATGGCACTTTAAGCTGAATGGCACTTTAAGCTGAATACTAGTGACTTGAAAAATATCTAGTAAAATGTTATGTACATCATGGCAAAGATAAATAAATCAGTTATTAGTTATTAAAACTATTATGTTTAGAAATGTGTTTAAAATATCTTCTCTCCGTTAAACAGAAATTGGGGAATAAAATACATGGGTAGTGGGGGTTGGGATAATAATTCAGGAGGGCTTCAGCTGTATATGAAGGATATAATAATAAAATAATGTTAAAACCGAAACAATGTCAAAATGGCTTGAGCCTGAATACAATTTGCATGACTTTAATAACCACTATAAAAACAATAATTCACCGCAGATTCTGAAAAAAAAAAATTGAAGTACCTGCTGTTCACGTGGCTGCAAAGTGCTCCATCTCAAAGTTTGACAGCTTGATGTTAGCTTTACATTTCTGCCATCTACTTCCTAACACCACCTTTAGAAGTGGTCATTTTAAAGCGAAAGTTCCTAAAACGTATATTATCCTGACATGTTTGGCATAGTTTACAGATACAGGATGATAACTGCACTTGACTTAAATGGCTGAAAGTTAATGAGCTTGAAAATAATAAAATGAAGCTGAAATATAGTTTAACAATAACAACAAACATGAAACAATAAAAAAGTATTACAACATATTTAGTATGGAAGCTAAAACTACAAAGCAACTAACACAAATCCCTGATATTCCAGGACTTAGACCTTAAACCTTTTAAAATTCAATAACAATCTCTGACCCATGGGAACCCTGTAAAACACATACAGCTTTTAACACGCTTACAGATTTCTGACTGAGCTCCTCACTGAGCGCTTCAAACTCCTTGGTTTTGTCCTCCACCTCCTGACTCTTCTGGTCGTAGTTGACAGCGAGCTCCTCCAGGGCCTGCAGCACCTCCTTCACCTCCTCTTTGGACGCTTCGTTCTCCAGCTGCAAACGAGTGAGCTCTGCCTGCAGGTTATCGTGATCTCGACGTGAAGAGGCCAGCAGCTGGAAACAAACCCCACAATCAAGCTAAACGTACAGAGTTTACATCCTCATTTATAGAAGATTCAAGTGATTCACAAACCTCCTCCTGATCCAGCATCTGCTGCTTGAGCTTCTCCACCAGCTGAGACTGCTGATTAATCTCTTCATCCTGGAGAGAAAAGCAACCAGAGTTTGTTTTCTACCTCGATCCACAGTTGAATGTTATAGTGGACTATTACCTTCATGAAAATGCACCATTGTTTTACATAAATAAGTACAGTAAATTAACCATTAATGGTTTTTAAGATCCAGGATCGCAACAACCACAAATAAGAGAAAGAAATCGATTAGGGATGCACAAATATTTGGCAGCCGAAATTTTTCGGCCAGAAGAGTTATCACCGAAACAGTGTCGCAGAAACTGCGACTTGCACAAGCTTGCCTGCGGTGTGTCTATTCGTATTTGCTGCACTTCATCGTGACTTTACTTAATCCGTGATATAACGATCATTACTTGAATTCGTAAATAAAGCAGTAGGCACACAAAATGATCCAGACCATGATGGATGCAGAGAACATGCAGGAAGACTTCTTTCACACTTCACGCGCAAGCAGAGCAGCAGTGGTGCCTGAACAGCGTGTATGGAGAGCAGAATCAGCTTGCAGGCATTTGCCGGTGTGTCTGCCTGAACAACAGCAGTTGCACAGAAAAATCTGTATCTGTCTATTCTATCTAGATACCAGTCTGTTTGTCTGTCTGTCTTATCTATTTGATTGACAGCAAGATGTAGGCCTGTAGTTAAAACAGTATTTATACACTATAGTTATAATATTTTGTCACCTAAGAATGATACGTTTCTATCATTCTTTTTTGTCAAAATTAAGATATTGACATATTCATATTCAATGACAACTTATTTACATGATGGGATGTTTTTTTATAAGTTGTTTACATCTTAAGACTTTTTTTATAAAAGCAAATGTTACACACATACTGTTTGCTATGGGATGCAAAAACATTAAAGCTCAATATCTCAAAATCATTTAGAACCTTATAATTCCAAGGTGACGATTTATACATGATCATAGTGTGCAACTTAAGAAAAACAGATACTAAAATTGTCTTAAAATAGTTTTTTTTAGTTCTCAAACATATATTTGTAACATGTTTTAATCATTTAAGATCATTTGATTATATAGAAGTCAGTTGATATTATCAATGCATTTATTGGGTAAAGTAATATTGCTATAATTAATATTATAATTTCCAGTAATAAGTCCACATCACCAGAAGTGGTAATCCTTTTTTGCATAGTGCTATATAAACATTTCATAATTTGTATTTGATTTATTCTTTGAAAGGTTCATATAAATGTATGCAATCCCTTGATTTAAGTAAGGTTAGTACAGTCAAAGACATAAATACAATGTTACTAATAATTGGCATTATTTATTTCGGTGATCCGATCTTTGGCCTTAGTTGCCTCTTTTTTGGTTTTCGAATTTTCATTTCGTGGCATGCCTAAAATCTGTTATTTTTAACAATTGTGCTTTTGAGGAAATGATCATATTATAGTTAATTATTATTATAGGTAAATAAAACAAAAAATTGTTTTATTACTTTTGTTTCTTGAACTAATACCATTTTTAACTAATACAATAATACATACATTAAACCTTATTTTAATTTTATCTGGTTGCCAAAAAAAAGGAAGGAACAAAAAAAATTATTTTCACAAAAAAAAAACTAAACAAAAATACTAAAAAGTAATAATAGCCAGACCCTATAGTTTTTTTGCAGTTTCGTGTTCGCTGAATCAAATGCAAAAATAGGCGCAAATTTTTGCGATCGTGCAAAAGTAAACGCACAATAGTCGCAAAAAAATGTAAATAATCTAAAAAAACATCAAATTCCAAACCATATGATCAAATTATTTCAGCTTGCAATGAATTGCTTTACATGTCTTAGAAGTTGCATACGCAGCGCACGTGACAAATTTGAGTCTCTCAAAAAATGTCTCACCTGCGCCCTCACAATCCAAACATTCATGAAAGGGGGGGATTGTTTTGCAGCCTGAGCAGTAAGCAGATGCGGACGAAGCGTGAGTGATTTACATGTGAAGGCAATGCAAAATTGCGATTAGACGTACTGTGGTGCAAATTGTGTGTTTGACGCGCTTCAGCCTGCAAAACAGTAAGAGCTAAAACACATTACAGATCAATGCAATGGAGCAGACAGAAAAGCAAGCAGCTGCTGGACGTGACCGAATTTGAAATGCATTATTTTTGCTTTACATGTATGGCTGGTATGATATTTGTGAAATTGATGATATATTTTGCTTTACTCTTTCCCTGCAGTTAATGAGAGAAAACGCTTTCCGGCAACAAGTTTTATGGCAATCCGTGTTTTAGGTCTATTACCCCTAGCGCATGTCCTAAGTGAGGCACCTGATGTTAGATGCTCCGGAGAGTGAAATCTGAGAGAAAGTAGGATCGTGGATAAAAATAAGTGTTATAAAATCTTCCTTTGGCCTAATCCTTACCGTTTCAGATCTGTTTTAAATTTTGTATTGACAAGAGACCAAAATAAAGCTTTATTTTTATGATTTGTGTCATTGTGTCCGTTTCCAAGCATAACATAGTAGACTACCTAATACAATAAGTAGTATATATCATTTGTAATATATTTATAACCTTAAAATTGTCCGCAAATTTCTGGGAATTACCACCACAAAATCAGTCATTTTAATCACAAAAAAATCATGAAAAATTAGGGGGTTTAAATATACACAAAAGTTGAACTACAATGGAAATTCTAACTATTCATAAAAATTATAATTGTGGTCCAATAATACCACAATAACCGGGATACAAATCATTTTCATTACTAAGTGTATGAGTGTGTGTACCTTGTCATCGAGTTGTTTGTAAAGTTTGCCGAGTTCAACTTCACATTTATCCTTCTCGACACCAGTCAGTCGTGTCCCAAGCATTCCTGGCATGGGCGGCATACTTGGTGTGGAGGCAAACTTATCATTATTAATGGTGTTATCCAGTGCCAACACTTCTGCATTAACCTTTTCCTTATCGTACTGCTCTTCTGCTGGTACCGTTTCACCTGCAGAGCACAGAGAGAAAATGTTGAGGAAATGCAGACATGCACCTATCCAAAATATGATGAAATGTTTGAAGAACATTAATTATGTACAATAAACAAATAAGATTAAAATATGCAAACATTTAATAAAGAGTTTTAGACTTTTCAAATGTCACTACATTACCACTACAACACCATTTTATTTATTGTAATTTAAGAGATGCTTGGTATGTGATGGATGTGATGTGAATGCTGATGTAATTATGTAGTGAAACTAAAGATACATTTCTACTTGTGGACATAAAAGAAAGTCAAAGTCAAACCAATCTTATGCAGCATATTTTTAGTAATACAAAATGATGCATTATTTTTTTCTGCCACATTTATTAGAATATTTAGGAAATATTATGTTGTAATTTTGATCTGCTTATACGGGGCCGGGTAGCGGGGGCAGCAGTCTTAGAAGAGAACCCTAGACTTCCCTCTCCCCAGACGCTCCTCCAGGGGGATTACGGGGCGTTCCCAGGCCAGCAAAGAGACATAGTCCCTCCAGCGTGTCTTGGGTCTTCCCCGAGGCCTCCTCCCGGTGGGACATGCCTGGAACAACCTCCCTGGGTAGGCGTCCTGGAGGCATCCATAACAGATGCCCGAGCCACCCCCGCTGACTTCTCTAGATGTGGAGGAGCAGCGGCTCTACTCCGAGCTCCTCCCGGGTTACAAAGCTCCTCACCCTGTCTACCGCCCTGCCACCCTGCGAAGGACACTCATTTTGGCTGCTTTTATCTGAGATCTTGTAATTTCGGTCATGACCCAAAGCTCATGACCATAGGTGAGAGTTTGAACGTAAATTGACTGGTAAAATTGAAAGCTTTGCCTTTCGGCTCAGCTCCTTTACCACAACGAGCCAGTACATCGACCACATTACTGCTGCCGCCCCACCAATCCGCTCGTCAATCTTACGCTCCATCTTTCCCTCACTCGTGAACAAAACCCCAAGATACTTGAACTCCTCCACCTGGGGTAAGGACTTTCCTCCAACCTGAAGGTGGCAAACCCCCTTTTTCCAGTGGAGCACCATGGCCTAGGACTTGGAGGTGCTGATTGTCATCCCAGCCGCATCACACTAGGCAGCAAACCACCCCAGTGCATGTCGAAGGTCCATGTTCGATGAAGCCAACAGAACAACATCGTCTGCAAATAACAAATATGAAATCCTTTGGTCCCCGAACAAGACCCCCTCCAGCCCAAGGCTGCGCTTTGAAATTCTGTCCATAAAATTATGAACAGAACTGGTGATTAAGGGCAGCCCTGCCAAAGCCCAACATGCACTGGAAACAAGTCTGACTTATTGCCGGCAATGCAAACCAAAAGGGAGACAGCCCTTAACAAAGCGCCTCTGACACCATACTCCCACAGCACCCTCAACAGAGTGCCACGAGGGACACGATCAAATGCCTTCTCGGAGTCCACAAAACACATGTGGACGGGTTGGGCATATTCCCATGAACCCTCGAGCACCCAGGTGAGGGTATAGAGCTGGTCCAGTGTGCCACGGCCCTGACAAAAATCGCATTGTTCCTCCTGGATCCTAGGTTTAATCATTGGCTGGATCCTCCTCCCCAGTACCCTGGCAGAAACTTTCCCAGTATCACGTTCTATTCAGATATTTTGTGAATTTTAGATTGTAAATAAATAAAAACTACATTTATAATTATGCTTTGCCAAGCACATCATCTGGACAAAATGAAAAGATGATTTTCTCTCAGTATTCAGATTAAGTCTCAGATTCTCAAATTGTTGCATCATGGCCAAATATTGTCCTATTCTGACATTTCATTGAGATTTATCTATAAGGGCAGCACAATATATCGTTTTAGCATAGATTTAGCTATGAGCGCATCCGCAATAGACACATCGCAAAGATATGCAATGTTGAGTCTGAATTATAGTTGACTAAAAGCTACAGAATTGTATTTAATCACTATATTTGAACGGAATTCATATAATTTATGCCAAAATTGTACTTCAAAGTTTTGTCTTGTTTCTAGTCCAAATATTTACATATCAAAGTGAAAATCAGATTAGGCCACTTACCCCACTGGCAGGCAATTTAGCTTGTTTTAAGGTAAATCTCTTAAATGTGACTTACTACTTCTGATGGTGAAAACAAAGCCAAATTTTTACTTGCAAAAACTGGCAAACTGTCTTGTGAAACGGTATTCATATCAATACTTAAATCGCAGAAAAATAAAATATTCCACATCAATCAGATTTCTCCAATATCCTGCAGCCCTAATATAAATATATATATAGAAATAAAAATGGACACTTGACAATATTGTTAAAACAACAGGCCATTTCTCTGACCATTTCTCCACCGGTTAAGTTCGTTCTCCAACCATGTGATGGTGTTTCGGAGGCTCTTGTTTCGTTCTCTCTCTTTCTCGTATTTCTTCTTCCACTGCTCTGCTGTCAGCTCCACATTGACACACACAGTATTCTTGATAGTCTTAGCTCTGAAAACAGACAAACAAGAGTGTCACACAGTATTTCTCCTCACATTTATCTAGTTTGATTTGCATAAATACATAGAGCTTCGAGCATAAATGCAAACCGAGCAAGCGACAGCCATGACAGGTTTATTTTGCAAGGCAAAAAGAGAAAGTTGCTCAGGTATGAATGCATCTGCTCACCTCTGGCCGAACATAAGAGTAGATTTAGTCTCAGCTTCATTGAATGCGGAAGGAGAGCAGCAGATGACGATGGTGGTCCTGCAGTTTCCACCAAGAGAATCCTGCAAGATTCTTGTCATTTTACTGTCTCTGTATGGGACATAGGTCTAAGAGAGAAACAAAGAGGCGTATAGAATAGCATTAGATCAGCAGACATAAATAAAATTGATACAAGTGTGTAACTGCATTTAGTAAAAATAGCAAAAATACTGTTGTATTGATGTGGTTTAAATACATTGTTCCTGGGTTTAATATTTTGGCTTCACTAAAACCGCTCGTAGCAAAATAGGGCTTTGCAATAACTCGCTCAGCTGGTCCTGAGTTTTACAGCTTTAAACTGTCCTCCCTATGAGAAGAACACAAGGACTGTTGTGCGTTTGACACCACAATACAGATCGCCTACTATCATGTGAGCAACAGTATGTTTCTTGTCATAGTTCCCCCTTCACAAAGTCATTTTTAAACTCTTCATTTAAATGATGGTTTGTAGTTGTTAAAGTATTAAACCTAAGCTCTTAAAAGATTACATACTTTTTTATTACATAGCATACAGTGGTGCACCAAAATGAATTTTACAGATACACCCGAAATGTAAAAATTAGAGATGCACAATACATCAGTGGCCATATGGATATCTGCCATTTTTAATGTTATCATTTTTGGTCCTATATCAAAATTAGGCTGCTATTTTTAAACCGATAAATTGCAAGCATGAGAGAATCTTGCAGGAGTGCGGTAATAAAAGTGTCAAATGACTTAAAAGTACATTACAGTCACACTTTAATTTTAGAACATATGAGCTTGGTTCAGTTCTTAGTGCTTTCCTTTTCATTTTATTTAAAATGTATTTATTTGCCATGTTTGTTAAATACAGTTTTGTCATTTAACTGATTTTTTTATGCAACAGTCAAGTTGCATGTTAATTTACTATGCGAAGAAAAGGAAATCATTTATTATTGGCATGCTGATTTATATGAATACGTCTATATAACCTTACAATTTTAATTTTTTTCTTTTTTCTTTTTACTCTGAGTAGGCTATTGTAAGATCAGTTCACGTTTGATGAAGTTTTTAAAATAAAATCAGTTGTTCACAGTACAAATACAAACAATGTTTAAATATTTATATTTATTAGCTATTATATCGGTTATCTCCCTTCAAATTTCAAGATTTATCTGTATCGGCCAAAAAATCCATATCGGTCCATCCCTAGTAAAAATATATAATAAAATCACATTTTCCTTTGAATCAGTCAACAATATTTAATAAAATGCACTTGTCTTTTTTTCTTTCTATAAGACATACAATATTTCTCCTTTATGTTTCTCTCTGCTGTGAACTATAATCATAAAGAGTGACAGGTTGTAATTAAGCTAGTCTCAAAACGCATTTATTTAAAAAAGACACCACCAACTGGTTTTGATCAAAAAATGTATATAAAATGTATTTATTTAATTATTTAACCAGGAATGTCCCACTGAGATACAATATCTCTTCTACCAAGGAGTCCTGGTCAAGACAAGCAACATAGGACAGAGTTACAAAAAATAAATATTAGAAAACTTAAGACACAAACAAAAATAGTATAAATCATAGTTAATTGTTAAAACATGTGCACTGTTCTTTAAAATACTTTTATATAGAGCAATAGATGGTTAGGATTTAATTTGTAGTATAACTGGAAGTTCATTCCGTACATATGGAGCATACTTAGAGAACACAGATAGACCTAACTCTGTGTGGAAAAAAATGGCATCTTAAGTTAGAGTATATCTGCTGATCTGGTATTATAAGTACTGGAACAGTACTCCAACAAACTACATATGTACTCTGGTAATTTACCCACTACAGCTTTAAAAATAAAGCTATGATATGTCGTTTTCTCCTTGACTGTAATGAAGTCCATTCTGTCATTTTATATAGGCTACAGTGATGTGTGTATGCACTTAAAACAGTGACAAATTGTAAGGCACTATGATAAACAATATTAAATTTTTTATTAAAGATTCAGAGAGAGGGGTGCATATAAAGTATATCTATATATCAAAACTGACCCTTTGTTTTATATCTAAAGCTATAACAGTCATTGTTCTTATTATTTAGAATAAGAAATATGTCATAAATAATTTCAGTGAAGTTTAATTCATTAAATGCAAGTTAATTAAATATCAGCACCTTGGTCAACCACAATAGTTCTGGCAGGAAAAGAAAATTGACTAATTATACCATATTATCTCACATTATCTTAAATGATATTAAATTATGCACTAATTATGCTATATTGCATTGACCTTTGGTTATGCTCAAGCATCATTATTGGTCTCTAATTAACAGCAGCAATACTGAATGGGAAGTTAAAGTGACTCTCTGAACAGAGCTCTTAAAGGCCAGCCTCACAGCTCCAGGAGCTAAATGCTAGAAAACAAAGAGAGCACAGAAGTGATTTAAAGCTTTTGTGCGTGTGTACGTGACTCACCGAGCCCTCGGCTAAGGCCGATATCACGTTGCCCAGAGATGAGAGAGACTTGTTGATGTTTTTGGCTTCATCCAGCACAGCGCCTTCAGCTCCTGTTTTACTGACCTGTGAGAAAAAGCAAGAGTTCAACACACCAGGCTCAGGTTTTAATGAACTACAAAACAAAAGTTCAACACACACACCTTCTCACTGCCTGCCAAGTCGACCAGGTAGAGTTTCCCACTGAGCTTCTGTTCTGTCTGTGTGTTCTCCTGCTTGACGTTGATCAGGAAGATACTGTGACTCCTGGAGCTGTGTTCATTCATGTCTGAGACACACACACACACACACACACACACACACACATTACAACTAAATCTACATTTCACAGTCTATTTCAATCTTCCGTTCAAAAGGTTACATAAAAGATGAAGAGGTTACTGTTTCCTAACACAATCTATTTATTGATGGATACATTTTATTTTTTATTGAATGTAGCTAGATTTCAATCGTAATCGTAAGCATATTTATTTATGTTATATTATAATATTTTTATTGATGCTTTAATGTCATATCAGCAGCATTGGCAATAAATATTCCATACATTATTTTACAATCATAGCAGCTTCTCAATAAACAAGCATTAAACAAAAAAACAGAGAGATAACAACAGTGATCAAAGATCATAAAAGATCTTTCAATTTAGTCTACGATAAATATTCAAAATTCCTCCAGGAGAAATTAACTTTAAACATTTACTTGAAAAAAGGTCTGCAAAAAATGTTCTCTAATATATTTTAAAAACACATTCTATTAAAATATGCTTTGGTCAAAATATTCTTGTACAACTCACAAATTGGTTGATATTATATTATAATATGAATAAATATTTATAAATATACAGATGAAGTCAGAATTATTAGCCCCCCTGTTTATTTTTCTTTCTACATTTCTAATCATAGTAGTTTTAATAACTCATCTCTAATAACTGATTTCTCTTATCTTTGCCATGATGACAGTGAATAATATTTAACTAGATATTTTTCAAGACACTTCTATACAGCTTAAAGTGACATTTAAAGGCTTGACTAGGTTAATTAGGTTAACTAGGCAGGTTAGGGTAATTAGGAAAGTTATTGTTTAATGATGGTTTGTTTTGTAGACTATTGAAAAAATATATAGCTTAAAGGGACTAATAATTTTGACCTTAAAATGATGTTTAAAAAATTAAAAACAGCTTTTATTCTAGCCAAAATATAACAACTAAGACTTTCCCCAGAAGAATTTTTTTTATTATCGGACATACTGTGAAAATTTCCTTGCTCTGGTAAACATAATTTGGGAAATATTAAAAACAAAAACAAAAAACAAAGGAGCTAAAAATTCTGAGTTCAACTGTATATCTATATTATTTTGCAGAGATTTAGTGATATGACATTTATATTATATACTATATATATTTATTCTCCTTTGGTGTGTGTATTCGTACTTGTCACAGCTACATGTCTGTTGGATTTGCCCTCGTCAATAGTGTCCATCACTTCTTCTGGACTGCAAACAAACCGTTCAGTGCAACCCTAAACCAGAAATACAACAAACGTCTTATAATCTGCAGATCAGCAGCAATTATCACTTTGAGATTTTAATGGGACATCAGGTTTGAGAAACTCACCTTGACATAAGGAACCCTGTTTTTATCTTCGTGTACAGATAAATTAGTCTTTGAAACTGTAAGAGAAGGAGAGAAAATTCTGTTATAAGAAAAGCAGCTTCATATTTCTACAACCTTTTGACAATCCACTTCAAAGCATCTTATTGATGATTAGATCAAGTGCTGATGTGAGTTTCAAAGGTCCATTCATACAAAGGATGGCTATAGCTATGCAAACTTAACTGTTGTAATACTGTTAGAATATTGAATAAGAAAATAAATGAAATCACTTTCAGAAACAATTTTCAAAGCGGATGAATGATAACATGTACAGCCAATAAGAACACATTCTGCTTAAGAGCTTGAGCATTTAATTATTTACATTATCGAACATTATCATGCTTGGGTGGGCATTCATTTTTTAATTTTATTGCAGTTCTTGGTGTGAATGTGCATTAAAACATCGACCACACTCACCATCCAACAAATCCCGAATCTTATCCAGATAAATTTCAAAATATGACACCTGCCAAGGTAAAACACACCCTCAATATAACAGATGCACAATTGTTTAAAGTCTGAAGTGACAATGAAATAACAAACCATCCATGAATAGGAAGAAAGAGTGAATAAGACTCAGACTCACTTTAATGTGAAACTCCAGGTTTTCATCCATAGAGTAAATGTAGTTAAAGATGTCTTGCACTATTCTGGGAATAATTCCCATACCATCTGTATCATGGAGATTTCCCTAAAAAATAACCACGAAAAGTCAGAAAAGTGAAAAGAAACTAACTATTTAACTACATTTTGAGCCTTTATTTTGATTAGTAAATGCTGCAGTTTAAAAGTTTCTTTGTGTGTGTGTGTGTGTGTGTGTGTGTGTGTGTGTGTGTGTGTGTGTGTATTTTAGCAGATTAGAAAGCCATTTAAATATTATTGCAAACTTAAATAGTTTACTATTTCCATATATATTTATTTTCTGTAATGCAAAGCTGAATATTCAGCAATGTTATGTATTACGATGTTTAAAAACAGTTTTTTTTTGTTCTTATTATTATATTATTATAAGTGAAAATGGCTGTTCTGCTTAATAAAGTGTTGAAAGTGGGTTTTTTTCAGGGACCGCTGAACTTAATTTGATTAAAATTTACTTAAAATAAATATTCTGCAACATATTTATTGACATTTTAAATACATTTAATGCTTTGTTGATGAAAAACTATTAAGTACTTTCAGAGTTCTAAATGACCTTAAACTTTGAATGACAGCATTTTCTAAACATCTAAACTTAAGCCTCAATCCGGTTAAATGTTTTCACTAACATTGACTTTCAGTGTAAAGCTACTTTGAGACAACTGAAATGTGTAAAGTTCAATATACAAAATGTGATTATGGTCACTTCAAAGCAGATGGACTATAACAGAAATCCAATACATTTAACTCTAGAAGCAGCAATTCACTGTCAATTATCTCTAAACATGGTGCAATTTTACACTTGAGACTAAAAGGTCATCCAAATATAAAAAATATAATAACACGTAATAACATACCTTACGTGTAGGCAAGTATATGTAAATGTTTTTGCACAGATTTTCACTTTATTTTAGCCAATTGAACATCAATTCTCACCCACCTCCATTGTGTGTGTTTTGCCTGAGGACGTCTGACCATAGGCAAAAATGGTTCCGTTATATCCAGCAAGTACATCTGTGGAAACAGCCGTGTTTTAAAAATTATTGAAGGTTTTATTTTGACTGAGAGGTCTATCAACCGAACTTTTGCATCTACCTTTGACGATCTGTTGAGCGCAGGCTGTGTACACCTGCTCCTGTGTCGTGTTGGACTGGAAAACTCTGTCAAACACATACGGCTTACCCTGAGAAAAACAAAACACGGTTCAATGGTACATTCAATCATTGAATTCTAATCTGTATGGTTGATTAATAACACCAGCATGAATACAATTGGCTAATTAGCAAATAATCCTGTATCAAAGGTATCATTTGAAGGTAATACTATGATTAATGTTGCATGATACATTTCTATCATAACCCATCACTACTGTATCATTTATCAGCTATTGTGTTTTGTGGAACTCTATGCATTTATGCTGACCACACCACATTGAGGGTGAATGGATTTTAAAGGCACAGTAAGTAATTTCACCCCTAGAAGGCGAATGTTCAAAACAAACAAAGGTGTATTTTGATGACGCAGTGTGATACCATGGGAGTTGTCATCTTCATTATATCACACAAAAATCATGTTAATGGATGAGCTAAAGTATTGAAAACCTATTATCATGATAGTACGAAGCAGTTTCTGATGAGAGACGAGTACAACGCAACACAAAAGTTGTGAGCATTTATAAATTCACAGTCTAAAAAAATAAAAATAAAATAAAATGTTGGTTCTGTTATGATGCTGCTCTGCGTGCAGTCTAAAAAACCACAACATGTAGACCAGTGGTGGGAAAACTTTCTAGACCCAAGGGCCACATCAAGTTTTGCAAACCAAGTGAAGGGCCACACGTCAAGCCCTTCAAAAAAATAACTTCTTTATATTGGCAGTATGCATGGAACATGTAATATCGGACAGAAACGCGTCACATTTAAAGGGCACCTAGGTTACCCCTTTTTTCAGATTTAATACAAGTCTTTTGCGTCTCTAGAATGTGTATATAAAGTTTCAGATCAAAATACCCATCAGATTTTTCATTATACCTTTAACAAGATGCTGTTTTATACTGATTTCCAGCAGGGGGTGGTTTTGTCATACTGCGCCTTTAAGACGAGTCTTTCCCGCCCACTATTTCTACATGCCTCCTCCCTCAGCTGCGTCAGACAACAGACAGACTTAAAGGAAGAAGGTCTCACGTAGCGTTTGTGAGATACTACAGTAAGAACAAACCTTTACTAATCAGTATTGTGAAGTTGCATTGATGAGTCACACACAATATCGTTACAAAGTTAACGCGCGCGCCCGTGCACGCACACACACACACACACACACACACACACACACACACACACACACACACACACACACACACACACACACACACACACACACACACACACACACACAGGCACCATAGTTTGCACATCTCGATATAGACCATTTTGAGGGATGTAAACAATAACAATGGTCCTAACGGATTTCCCGTTTTACATTTAATTTAATTTTCATGGCTCCCAAGAATCCTAAAAGGTCCACATATTGATAAATAACGTTATGAAAGCTGTTTTAACGTTGAGATATGATTGAATTGTCTCTTGTTACAGTTATTAAACAAGTTTGACAACAAGCAGGAAATGTTCAAGAGCCAATGGCATCACCACATTGAAATGGTCTATTAAAGCATCTTTGGGGTTGCCCTGTTTTCTGTATAAACCAAACTGGAAATCTTAGTGGTATGGCGTCATTGTAGAGCTGCATGATTCTGGCTAAAATGAGAATCACAATTTTTTTGCTTAAAATCAAGATCACGATTTTCTCACAATTCTACAGATGTAAAATAAAGATTAATACGAGTAGCCTTTTATTATTGTTATTTCTCAAACATATGGTAAAACAATAATATATGTAGGCCAACTGTTATTTTGAATAGACTTTGAATGGTGGACTTGAACAGACTTTAAATTTGTCCTGGTCATTAATGCACGGTAAAGTGAAGACATCAGATTGCAACTATTCATAATTCTGATGTTGAATTATTATGTTTGAGACATATGCTTGCAATCTGTCATTGACATCATTATCAGAAAATTTTTTCTACTGGTAAAATCAGACATTTGTCATTATCAGATTCCCTCTACCACTATATTTAACATTTTATAGGCTAAAGTAGTTATACTGACACTGTTAAATATTTATTCTCATGCACAACACTGTTGGCTATGAAAGAAAAACATATTAAATGCTCATCGCTATCATTACTCTAGAGTGTGATATGATAATTTCAATAATGTGCCCACTTTTGGTTTCACTTGACTGCTAAGTGTAGTTCATACATCCCGCGCGGCTCCCAAACGATCACTCTGTGCCACAAACTGAATGTTATTTAAAACTGTATTACCCTTTAGTCACAGCCTATGCAGGTTCTGTACACTAAAGTAGACATGCCTGCCCACTAGGGTTGGGCATCTAAGCTATAATGCCGATTCGATACGCATCTCGATACAAAGAATACGATCCGATATATTAGCGATACATTTGTGACATATTGCGATGCAACACGATACGATTCACACCCATATCACGATACGATGCGATAATTCAGCACTAACTAATTAGATCAAGTTTATGAGATTATGTGAAAGAGGATGCTGTGCCATTGAATGAGTTTGATTATTTATTAATCAAGCAAAATCAAGACTTTTTTTTTACAAACTTTTCTCTCAGAGCCAGAGTGTCAGTTTACAGTAGAGGGCCATTTTAGAACATATAGCACATATTATTTAAGTATTTTCAAGATAAACAGAATGTATGAGTGCAATATATATTAAAATATGTATATTTGCACTCTTTCAACATAAAGGTTGAGCATTGCACAACAAGAATTGTGATTTAACTTTTCAACTATGAAAACAAGTTTTACAAAGATATTTTGCCACTGAATATTAAAAACTTAAGGTCGTGAACTAGCAGTGTTATGTTGCTTTGAAACATCACCGTCACTGTAAACGACAGGCTAATAAAAATATAATTAAATACAAATTAACAGGAGGAGGTATTTAAAACCTTCGTTCTCCGTGACACTAGGCTGAATATCTTTGCAGATGAACAATGCAATAACATCCGTTTTTGGCGTAGAGCGCACAAAACTGTTGCGCATGGAAAAAAACTTGCAGTGCTTTTCTCACCACTTTTGGAGCTGGTAGCTACAGTTGAAGCAGTGCAGGAAGCCGGGGATGCAGGAACACTGGAAGATGCTTCCAAAACAACACCGTGGCGCCACTTCAAGTGAGATTTCAGATTAGTCGTACTGCTGCCCGTGTATTTTACAGATGCGCGGCACATTTTGCAAATTGCATCTGTCCTGTCAAGTCATCCATCCTTAAATCCATAATGTTGCCATACTTTAGATTTAGATCTCAGTGGGGAATAAAATGTTTGTTTTGCTTCTCGCGCTTTCTGAGGGTGCACCACTAGCTTCATCCGCACACCTGATACACTGAGTTGTAGTGTAAGTGTACACATCCGCAAGTTCGTTGCTAAGTCATACTTTATGTAGGTCGATTAAATTATCCGCCAAAAACAGGTTGACAACACTTGTTAATAAATAAAAAATACATTCTATATTAAAAATATAAGTTGTATCTTGGAAAAACCGATGCATCTCGCAAAAACCGATGCATCTCAATTTGCTTCCAAAATTTCATTCATCCTCTGCTGCTCTACCGATGCACTCGCATCGTGCACGCGCATGACCGCGTATCGATACATATCGGTTAATTTTCCCATCCCTACTGCCCACCCTCTCTGTGGTAACAGCTCACATAATGTATGATTTTGCGACCGCGAATACATCATTACATGAAGACAGAAATGACATTTTCAGGTGAATTATACCTTATAAATACAGTATGTGACTCTTTCAACACCATTTGGAGGTGTCCATGTTGCTGAACAAAGTATGTGATTGTGAAGACTTGTGCGGTCGCCTTTGCTTCTCTCCAGAACTTGAAAATATGATTGGCAGAATCGTAGAAATGCTGGATTAAAATCGTCTAGGGGGTCGAATCGAGATCGCAATCTTTTTTCGATTAATCATGCAGCTCTGTCATTGGCTAGTCAAAAATGTTTTTCTCTGGATTTGAGTGTTTTTTTAATGAAAAATTTTCCATATTAGCTTTTAACAAACACAAAGACCATCCAGTTGTGAGGTGATGGTGGCTTGATGGATAAAGATCTGTGCTGCCAACACAAAGACTGCAGATTCAGCTTCAGCTAAAGTGCAAAATGAGCAAGAACGATGCCAACTCTTGGGCTTTAAACTATGAGCTCTCCTCCATGGGCTCAGGGCTGACGGGAAGACAATAAAGGATCTTATAACATAAACCTTTTAGAGACTTCTGATCAATTTCAACATACTTATGAGCAAAAGAATGTGCACCCGAAGATATCTTAAGTCTGTGTCAGCATTTAATTCAACTCACAAGAGTAATTTTACTTAAAAAAGAAATTGAATGCAATTAATGTACGAGTATAATGTTTCAAAGACCCCAAATTATGGGTGAAATAATGTTTAGGATTAAGTAAAGCATCATTTAATGTAAAAAAAAAAAAAAAAACTCTAAAAATACTTGCACCCAAGACAAAAAAAAACAATACATGGTCATGCTAAATTTCATTACATGATTAAACATTTCTCACTTTCAAATGGGTAAAACCTTGTGGTTTAGGGAACAGAGGCAAAGTTTAAAATGACAGTAAAATAACTGAGTAGTCATTGGCTGCACAACGACCCTTAAACAGTTTTCTATAAGTCACTGCAATATTCTTGTTCTAAACCTGCTTGAAAGTGCTTTTTGGCAGATAAACTACTGAAATACTCAATTACATTTTATCGAGTATCTTGTGTAAATCATTATATTTTTGTGTATCAGCCTTTTGTTTTCGATTCTTGAAAACGGCTTTTGTCTTTGACCCACACACCCATATCAGATGACTGATATTAAGGAGAAGATTAATGAGCACCACGCCATTCATCACACCGTGCAGTCAGACAAGGAGGCAACAATTTACATTAATTCTCTCACCTTTTTCTTAGTTTAATCTTTGACTACAGCCTTATTTAATGATATCTGTGCAATGTCAAAAATCATTAGTCTGCAAATGTTGTAACTATCACTACTGTTGCTTATCAGACCTTGAATTGCATATCATTACTGTGACAAGAGGCAGCCTGAGTATTTAATCATCTGTTAATGACATACTTGTTATTCATATTTTAAAATGCTCATCACTTCATTAACTAAATGAACTCGAAACAAGCAACAAATGAAATTGCGTTATTATCAATCAAAATTGCACCATATGATAAAAAAACTAACTCCCTAAAACATCAAGGCGAATTACTTAAATGACTGTCTTCAGCAGTCCAAAGTCTCGAGGCAATGAGAGAGAAAATATAATGTTTAACAGCTTTGACAAGCTGGCCACCGGTTTACAGTCGTTAAGCCACTTTTGCTTTAGCAGCAAGTCTCAAGGCAGCTGAAATGTGCAGATTTTACATATTGACAAAGGAGGAGGCTCTAATGCCAGCGTGGGAACACTACTGACTGTCAATAACAGCATGTTCAATATATATTTCTTCCTTCTTAAAGATTCCCATTCAGCATAGTACAATATATTGTTATTTAATGCCATGTCAGCATCTTAGGTATTTTTATGACAAAAACTGACCCTTTTTTTTGATTAAATTAAACCAAAAACCAACAAGTTGCATTACAAAATATGTTTTACATTAACATATGATTCATTCTAAAAAACGTTTCTTCCTTAGTGGCAAAGATGTGTGTAGATTTAAAATGACAACAAAGTAATATTTCAGGGTGCACTGTGGTTATTGAATGCCATCAAATTTTTTTTTGTAAGTATGACAAAACTTTTAGTAAATACATTCACATTCCATGAAATTTAAAAGTGTTTTTAGTGTCGGTGCCATTGGTGTAGTGGTTAGTGCGATCCTGTGCCGATCCTTCCCTTCTCTCTGCTCCCCATGCTTTCCTGTCAATTCTCTCTACTGTCCTATCAAAAATAAAAGTGAAACCCCGAAAAAATAATTACAAAAAAAAAGTGTTTTTAGTAAATAAAGGAAAAAAAAGGGCTGTTCAATATATCGTTTCAGCATCGATATCGTAGTGTGATTGTTCAAAATAGTCACATCGCGAATATATGGGATGTTGAGAGCGGAGTGTAATTTATCATTTCGCGGGTGTTTTTTTTTGAGGGCTGTGACTGCGTGAGGATTTCAACATAATCTAGGTTTAGGAAACTGTACTGTTTTTAACTTTGACAAATTAAAAAATATATGCTTATTTTAATTGTTTATAAAACAAACAGTATTATTCAACATTTGATTATTCAATTACTGTATAGATGAATACAGTTCAACTTCTCGAACAATAATAAAATACTGCTTATTTAATTTGTATCTTCTTTAAATAGATTTTATCTATGCCTATAGATTGTTTCTTATATTTTATGCATATGCACTCCCCTACAGAATCGTAACAAACTATTTTTGCAAATAGTTTTGCAACCAATCTAGTGAAATTAATTTTGCAATACATATTGCTGAATATTTTTTTATAAATAAATAAAATAAAAATTAATAAATTATAAAAAAAAGCGCAATGTAAAATTTTTCTAATATCGCACAGCTGTAGTAAAAATGTAAAAATACATGATGATCATTATTTTTTATTCAGAAAAAATAAATTAAACTGAACAAAATTTAACAAAGAAAAAAAGTAAAGCTGTATTACTTATATATTACAGCTGCATGACATTGGAAAAATCTAACATTGCAATATTTTTTCATTTTGCAATATGAATGCATGTTCACCAGATCACTTAATATCTCTTTTTGAAAAGAATTGATAACGTTAGATTGACTGGGACGATTCTGCAGTGAGAGTACATGTCTATAAAATCTAATAAACAACCTTAAACAACAAATAAACTTTTTGGGGTCCCCCAACACATTTTTGTTGTTGTCTGAGCTATTTACAGTGCTTTTCTGTATTTGCATGAGTTGTGAGTATATTCATGCTTGTGTTTGGTCAGAGATTGATGAATTAATGTTTACTATTTTGCATCTCAACAATCTATATATAATATATAATATCTATATCTATATATAATCTAGATAAACAATCTATAAACTTTTTGGGGTCTCTTGACACATTTTCCTTGTAGTCTGTTCTATTTGCAGTGCATTTTTGTATTTGCATGTGTTGTGGAGATTTTCATGCATAACAATGTAGAAATATAATCAAGAAAAAAATATAATTAAAATAGAGTTTATCATATCTGGAAGTTTTATTCATTTATTTTTATTGTATTAAGATGCACCTCTTTTGTATATTCCTTCTTTTAGATGTTGCCAAGCCTCTCAAGTTAAATGATAACATATAGACTGAACAAATATGGTACACTCTGTTTTCTCAGTTCTCACTGTTAGCTCAGAAACTCTGGAATTATATATTTTATTTTTATGTTTTTCTTTTCTTTCAATGCTGTGGTTGTGGTAGGGGTAATGTAATGCTTTAAATTATAAATGCAAAAAACTCAATAAATAAATATAAAAAAAAAGAAATCATGTCCCGAGTCTAAAAGCATTCAAGTACAGTAACTGAATGATGAAAATAAAAATAATTCAATACAATTAATAGTAGTTCACAAATGGTGCAATTTCTTATACCTCGATTCTTTTAAAGTCATTTTATAAGTACAGGGATTAAAAAAACGCATGCAAATGATCAATAATACAAACTCAACATTGCATATGCTGCAATCTTACAATTGCGAATGATCACATTGCGATATCGATGTTGAAATTATATATTGTGCAGCCCTAATATATTTATTTATTTCTAGATGATTGAGATTCTCTCACACCATGGCTTAAATTTAATCTCATATATTTTGGCTAAATACAATGCTGATACAGAACTGAGGCCCGTCTCCTCTAGAAGAGGAAAATTCCCCAGAGTTCTAATCGAGGCACTTTCTTAGCTAACTAACTATTTTCTCGTCTCATTTTCTCCCTAGTCCCAGGGGCTGCACAGGGTGGAGCACACTCTATTTCCACAGCATTATCTCACCTTCCTCCAACCCTAACACACACACACACACACACTCTGTTTCAGTTAAATTATTGTGGACAAGCCTGAAGCGGTCTTCAACTCCTGGGCATTCTCTCACATTATCTTCATACTCAGAGGAGGACTATTAAGAGAGCAAGTACTGAACAAAAACAAACATATCCGTTTCAAAGCCGGTCTTTCAGGAACGCTGTAACCAGACAGGAATTCTTGACCCAGAAAATCATAAAAGATTTTGCGAAATTGAACAGGACATACAAGAAAAACTGCTCACTGAAATCATTATTTGCACATAAAGGGATGGTGGTCACCTGTAAGATTAGGGCAGGTTGCCACACGGCATGTTTGCTTTCAACGCCATTCATCATGTAATAGTTTAGTCAGCCATAAAAAAACACACATCTGAGTTTATGGGCTGATGTTTGAACTGGCTTTAAAGATAATCAAAGCATAGCAACAATGACTAATCAATTCCCCACCCATTACTACACCTATATCCTAGTGCGACTTTGAGAATCAGGTTTCTCACAGTGCACATACAGATTATACCAGCAAGATCAGAATCTCTTACTGATTATTTATTATACATTTCTATAAAAATGATGAAAGTTACATTGTTTTTTATGTTCAAATCTGCTTGCTTTAAAGCAATCGACTGTATAACGTTTCATATAAATAAATATGACATGGGTGAGTCCTGAACTGCAGAACAATTATCAGATGCTCCCTATAACTAAACTTTTCCCACAGCTGCCATTTAAGTTGCATGACTTTTATTGTTTGTTAGGTTTTTTTGTTAGTCAACTGAAAATCTACAGTAGTAGATATCTATAGTTCCATATGTTAACTCAAAGTATGTATTTTGAAGTTATTTTTACCTCTAATTGAAGAATAAGAACTTCATTGCGAGTACATCTTGTCTTTTAGATGAGACTTTATTTAGCCTTTAACTTATCTATCATTTGGACACATACGCAAGTCCATTCAATGCTTTTGTTTTATAAACAAGTGGTATACAAACTGGGAACCACAGAACACTGAGGCCAGCCAGCAAACAGGGTGTGTGATTTTGTTATTTTTTAAAGAAGATGAATTAAAAGGGTTATTATGTACTAAGTTTTCATCTACTAAGTAAATATATTCCTCAAATAACAAATTAATTTATTTTGGTTTTAGCACAGTCGTAATAGAAACATTTGTTAAACACGTTTGCAAATAACATGTTCAGTTATAACGTTAAGTCACGAATTTTCACACCCACACATAAAGAATAAATAGATTTTTATGAAACATGCTATATAATTTAACTGCCCTTATATATATTTAGGCAACAGAACTTGAGAGAAATCGGAAAAGGTTTTCGACAGAACAGATCTATTTCCCTTAGTATTTACGAGCAACCAGAAAAATAAACAGTTTCCTGCTCATTCGTCATATATCCACAACGAGCCTTGCAATTAGAGGCTCAGACTAATAATATAAGCCTTTGGTTTGTAAACAATCCATATCCTTAAATGAAGGAGTTACAATAAGTGAGCAAGTTTGTGTTTTTCTGGGAGTGTATACCTCACTGTTTCCGCGTTGATCGTGCAGATCGGGCTAGCAAAGTTAGCATGAAGCTCATGAGGAAACAACATAAAATTTTACGAAATTAACAATTATACCCGAATAAAACGGTCTGTTTCGGGTGTCACTGGACCGGAGGCAGGGTCTGGTGTCGGTGTCAAATATTGAGGTCACTACAAATACCGGTTCTACTGGGCTGCGGTCATTAGCATTAGCCGTTCGCGCGGACCAACTGGAAAAATAAAGCATAAAAAATAACCCTGTCCCAAAATAAAACTCACCCCGATCACGACGCTATCCTGTCCCTGAAAGTTGGGGATGTATTTGTCTCCCCTTGTCACCTCCGAGCTGTTCAACGGCCTGAAACGGCACATGACTTTAATGGTGCACTCCGCCGGGTCCGCCATCTTCCCCCGGTTACCGAATCACGAGAGCACCGGCCAGAACACACGCACATAGACGGATACAGACACGGACGGAGGGGTGGGGACACCGCCTCACTCCAAAATCCCGGCCTGTGCTGTCGATTCCCGGCCCGTGTGACTGCACAGAAAGAGACGCGTTGGAGGATCACCCGGCCTCCGGTCCGGTGACGTCACATCACGCGCCGTCATCAAGAGCAAAAAAAAAAAAACAGTTCACAGCCGTTGATTTGAGTTATATAGCTTTCTTGTAATGCTCTTATTTATTTATTTATTTATTTTCATACACTTTTATACAATTCTAATTTATTTACCCCTTTCTTTGTTTTGTTAATTTTTTAAACTTTCTGTAGCTAATGTAGCTTGTTTTTCCCTTTTTTGTATCTATCTTATATTGATCTCCTGATTGTGGTTGTATAGTTTCAATTGTCATGTCAAAGCAGTTAGTAAATCAGCATACTATCATCTCAAAAACATTGCAAGAAGTAGATGCTTTGTTTCCAGTGAAGACTAAGAGAAACTTGTTCATGCTTTTATCAGCAGTAGGATGGATTACTGTAATAGCCTCCTCACCGACCTTCCCAAAAAGACAGTCAGACTGTTGCAGCTCATCCAGAATGCTAGCTGCGGGCTGCAGCCAAGATTCTGACCAGAAAGAGAAAATCAGAGCACATCACACCTGTCCTCAGGTCTTTAGCTACTACGCCCCTCGCTGCTGGAATCAGCTTCCAGAAATGATCAGATGTGCTCCAACATTAGACACGTTCAATTCAAGACTGAAAACACATTTGTTTAGCTGTGCCTTTACTGAATGAGCAATGTGCTACGTCCGACAGACCGCACTATTGTGTCTTTTGTTTTGTTTTTTCTTTTATGTATAACCTGTTTTAACACATCTTAATCTGTTTTAATCATTTTTATTATTTGTTTTTATTTTCTTATACTTCCATTTTTATATTCCTGATTATGTAAAGCACTGTGAATTGCCACTGTGTATGAAATATGCTATAAAATAAACATGCCTTGCCTTATATTTTTATTCTTGTATAAAAAAAAATAAAGAAAAAAAAGAGTTCACATGAAAAACAGTGCTTATATCTATGTATATTTTTCTTTGTAGTTTTTGTTTTCTTAAAATAAATCCAAGCATATAAGCATTGTTTTTCATTAAACATTTTTGGATGTTGAAAGTAAACTGTTTAAATATATACTAGTAAATTCTTTAGCAAATAGATAAAATGTATATCCTAATGTGCATGAGAAATATTACTCATTGCCAGTTGTGGTAATACATTATGATCTTTGAAAGCTAAACTTTCTGCTTTTACAAGTAAACGTTGTTTTACTGTGTATCACTGCATCTATTCACTAATTGTTCATTTGTAAACCAATTAAACAGCAATATCTTTAACTACAAAGTTGAGATTGACGTTGCTGTCTGACTAAATCACTATAGTTTATATTGAAAATAAATAAATGACATGATGGCCTTTGGTTTAATAATTTTTATTTACACCATTATCATTGACCTATTTGTGCATTATGAAATGTAATGTAAACATAAATACTCATTTTTTACAATTTGTGTATATATATATAGAGAGAGAGAGAGAGAGAGAGAGAGAGAGAGAGGGAGAGAGAGAGAGAGAGAGAGAAATCTCATCAAGACAATATAATGTAATATTGACCTTAAGAAAAGACAATCTCAACTAAAGTTCCTAATGTATAGTTTACAGAAACCAGTTTACAGCACTAGTTAACCGTGTTCTGATCATTTAAATTAACATTTAAGTATTTAACATAAAAGACGGCACAGATTCAACAAAAGAAGCTAAATAACCTATTCCTGGAAATCAATTCCAGAGGCAAAACATTGGCTATTCATGGAAAATAGATTTTCTGAGACTATACCAAGTTCACTGTGGTTTACTATTAAGAAAAACTCATCTGCTCACTAAAAACTGACTGTCCACCTTCAGTCATGACTGCTAGAATAATTTGACTTAATATAAAATAAATAAATGATGATACAATTAAATCTTGTACAACAATAAAACATGTTTTCCCAAAGGTGTTATATTTTCTAAAGGTTTAGCCTTAGGCATGTTCACAATGGCTATTATCTGCAATATTCTTATTTATATAGTAGTACACTTTATTTATTTGGTGATATATTTTATTGATCATATAACTCACTGTATATACACTCACCGGCCACTTTATTAGGTACGCCTTGCTAGTACCGAGTTGGACACCTTTTGCCTTTAGAACTGACTTAATCCTTTGTAGTATAGAATCAACAAGGTACTGTAAATATTTCTCAGAGATTCTGGTCTATATCGACATGATAGCATCATGGTTCATAAAGAGATGGACATGGTCAGCTACAATACTCAGGTAGGCTGTGGCAGTGACACGCTGCTCGATTGATGACAGGCCCAAAGTGTGTCAAGAAAATATCGCCCACACATTACATCACCACCACCAGCCTGAACCGTTGATACAAGGCAGGATGGGTTCATGCTTTCATGTTGTTGACGCCAAACAAATGCCAAACTGACCCTACCATCTGTATGTCGCAGCAGAAAGCAATACTCATCAGACCAGGCAACGTTTTTCCAATCTTCTATTGTCCAATCTTGGTGAGCCTGTGCAAACTGTAGCCTCAGTTTCCTTTTCTTAGCTGACAGGAGTGGCACCCAGTGTGGTCTTCTGCTGCTGTAGCCCATCTGTCTCAAGTTTGGATTTGTTGTGCGTTCAGAGATGCTCTTCTGCATACCTCGGTTGTAACGACTGGTTAGTTGAGTTATTGTTGCCTTTCTATCAGCTCAAACTAGTCTGGCTATTTTCCTCTGAAACAATTAACGATTCCTGAATAACTTCCTCATTAACAAGGCATTTGCATCCACAAAGTTGCACTCACTGGATATTTTCTTTTTTGCACCATTCTCTGTTCAGATCAGCAGTTTCTGAAATACTCAGACCAGCCTGTCTGCCAACAACAACCATAAGAAGTTCCCCATTCTGATGCTGGGTTTGAACAGATCGTCTTGACCATGTCTACATGCTTAAACACATTGAGTTGCTGCCATGTGATTGGCTGATTGGAAATTTGCGTTAACAAGCTGCTGGATAGGTGTACCTAATAAAGTGGCTGGTGAGTGTATTGTTTTATATATATATATATATATATATATATATATATATATATATATATATATATATATATATATATATATATATATATATATATATATATATAATTTATTTTCTAGTATCACATAATTCCACTGACCCATAAACTCTAAACCCAGGGTAGAGTGGCTGAGCGAATGTGGTTTGGACTCTGTGAATGAGGCTCATTGTGTCAGAGCCGCTGTAGAAGGACAGAGTTCCTGCACTGTGATCCACATACACTCCTATTCTAGACGAGGTGGAAACCACTGGCAGTTCAGTCTCGGTGTAATTGTGACAGAATGAATATTTGCAGTAACTAGAGGGAAAGCAATACAAACACCAAGACTGATCATTATATCCAAACGCACATTCATCACCCCGTCCCTTCCTGCTGATGCTCTTATATGAGACTGATATACCCACTCCTCTTCCGCTCCACTCAACCTCCCAGTAACAGCGTCCACTCACACTCTCTCTACACAACACCTGAAGCAAACTATCGAATCTGTCTGGATGATCAGGATACTGTTGATCTGAGTCAGTTTCAGTAATCATTCTGTTATCCTCAGACAAACTGAGGCATGTATGCATGGTATTTGCATCCAGAGTAAACCGACGGGAATCTGAAAAAGATAAAACACATAAACAGTTTCTGCTTCGACTTTTAAAAATGTAATTTTATTCTTCTCTTCTGTTCTGTTGTGTTTTTCTGTCCGTGTGTGTGTTGTTTTCTTAGTTACTTACATTGTAGAAGCTCCTTCCATGTCTTGGGTTCAGGAGTGAATACACATTCAGTGTATTTTACTATAACAAAAGAAACATTCAGTCACAATTGAAATAAATATTAAGAGAGCAAATACGGTTTGACATATCTAGAGAACAAGAATATATTCAATATTCAGTTTATATTTTATATGTTCTGTTATGAAGCTTGACTTTTGGTCTGAGAAAATTGACAATTCATTGTATTATTACCCTTTCCAGATATAATTTCTATCTCCTCTCTGCAGAAATGCTCTACTTTTTCTCTCAGACGAGACACAGATTTACTAACATCATCAAAAGAGAGGCGAGAGCTGACAGTGATGCTGGAAGAGTCTGTAGATCCAGTAGGAGCCGAGAGAGACTGGAAACTCTACACAGACACAACACAAACAGCAGATAAAGATACACACACACACAACACACACACATCCGACAGAAACAAAATCTTCGCTTTTCCACTGTGCTGTTTGTCAGATCTGTGTTACCTGGAGGAAATGGATGTGATGGTCTGTGTGTGAAAGCTGCTCCAGCTCAGCGTCTCTCCTTCTCAGATCATCAATCTCCTGCTTCAGTCGCTTCAGTCGTCCTTCAGCTCCACTCACTGCAGCCTTTTCCTGATCTCTGATCAGCTGATTCACCACAGAGTGGCTTTTCTCAATGGAACGGATGAGCTCAGTAAAGATCCTCTCAGTGTCCTCCACTGCTGCCTGTGCAGAGCGCTGTTAGGACACACCGAGAGAGAAGCAGCAGAATCAGTCATTCACTCAGCTCTTACTGCTGCCTCACACAGCCTGTTCCCCACAGGGGCTTCAGTGGGAATCAAAGTGCTCCAGCACTGGGCTCCTCACTGACTGACAACAGGACAGTCCTAACTGAGTCTCAAAGAGCTCTTCCAGCAGCCAGCAGTTGATCTTCTGCTCAAAACTCACCTTGTGAGACTCAACAGCCTCTCTCAGCTCCTCACACTCCTTCTGATTCCTCTGGATTCTCTGCTGGTGTGTTCTTCGTGCCTGCTCCAATTGTCTCTGACAGGAAAGTTTACATTTATAGTTAAATGTATGTATTGTTTGTGGATCCAAAACCTTGATTTTTCAGCTCATCATCTATGTCTACAAATGTTTTTTAAGGTGGTTAAGAAATGACATTATTTACTATTTATCTAATCAGAACCTATTATTAAACTCCTTTCAAAATCCTAATACACAAAACAATTTAATAGCAAACCTATTACTTTTTTTTTAGCCTTTTTTGCAGTAAACAAACCTGTTTGTCAATCCTCTCTACTGCAACTGATACAGTCTCATGGTTTTTGTGTTCATCCACAACACACAGAAGACAAATACACTTCTGATCAGTACGACAGAAAACCTCCAGTAGTTTGTCATGTTGAGGGCAGATCATCTCCTGCAGTCGTCCAGTGGCGTCCATCAGATTGTGTTTTTTACCTCTGAAGAAACTCTCGTGTTGTTCAAGATGATTTTGGCAGTAAGAGTTCAGACACACCAGACAGGACTTGATGGCTTTGTTTTTGTCTCCAGTACAAACATCACACTCCACATCTGCAGATTCAGAGTAACACTGAGCAGGACGAGCAGCTTGTAGTTTTGTCTTCTTGAGTTTCTCCAGCACTTCAGCCAGTATAGTGTTTTTCCCTAAAGCAGGTCTTGGAGTGAAGGTCTGTCTGCACTGAGGGCAGCTGTAGACTCTCTTCTGCTCATCCTGATCCCAGCAGCCTGAAATACAGCTCATACAGTAACTGTGTCCACAGGGAATAGTAACTGGATCCTTCAGTAGATCTAGACACACTGAACAGCTGAACTCATCCTGAGCCACTGAAATGCTGGATTCTGCCATTTTGGTGCACACACGGACAGTCTAAAGCTCAAAACTGTTGAACCCCACACCCAGACTGAGCAGGAAGCAGTGATGATGAGTTTCACTTTCACTCATTGAGGGAGTCTCTAACAGAGGAAGAAATAGGAAAAATGCTGGAGAGAGGTGTCTGGAATGGCAAAGATTTAATTTTTCATCTTAATCTTAACTATGTTTTTAAGTGGTTTCTATTTTTTTCCTGAATTCTGTTAAAAATGTATTACTTTGGGTTGATCCATCTATGGGGCTGATCGGTTGTGTAAAGCTAAGCTAAGCTAAGCTGAAGTTAACATCTAACTCTCTGCTTCCCTCTATTGACCATACTGTTTAATAATCCATATATTCCAGCTTGCCAAACAGGTCTACACCATGAATACATAGCCTACTGTAAATAATTCCATAGCATTATTACGTAACATGACATATTTAGCAAATAAAAATAATTGTAGAATATGTATTTGCTTTTATAAGTGAGACGTTCTTAGACGATCGGTTTTTAGCAATCATGAAACTGCATGAGATTCATGAGACTTAATGCGTTTAAGGATCTTTGATGAATTCAACTGCTGAAAAATACTTTAATGCTGGCCATGACAAAAACTCTACAAACAAGTCTGTGCTGGTCTTTAATGGCCCCACTGAGGACTAGCATTAGGGACCACAGTTGGCTGCCAGTGAAGGGACATTGAGATTTGGCTCACTGGACAAACGTTGACCACTTAGTGCTGGCCCCATATGGACAGCCCTCACTTAGCCCTCAGGAGCCTTCATTAGACCCACACAATGATTCTGGTTGTCATTAATTATCAATAACACTTAATCACATAATTATCACATTAACTTCATCAATGCATCTGTGTTTCAATCTCTTTCGGTCATCGAAAATTATTATTTGAGGGTGCAACACTGATAAATTTAATGCTGACATTTCAATCTTTTGACTGTTGATTCAACGCTAATTCAACAAAGTTCTACTATCTGGGGTTTGACCTCAACAACAGTTAGCTATATTTCAAACAGGTCAGATTGTACCCCATAGCAAAATTTCGGCAATGAATTACGGTACATGACTGGACCAAGTCTGGCTTCCACACAAGGGCCGAACATGAACCATATCTGGGCCAAGTCTCAGCCAAGTTAATAACCCATAACTGGGCCTGAACTGGGCCAGATGTGTTGGTGTGTCATGACTGCACTGTTTTTTTATAAACCCATAAAGCATTTCGCTTTATGGCTGTGCTATTTCTTGAAGCGACCTGATTGATAGAATTTTTTATTTACTCAAAAATAATTTAAATGCATTTTAAATGTGGGTCAACATAGGCCAAACTTACGTGGCCCACATATACATTTTAACATCTGGGCCAAATACTACATTTGATATCCGGCCAAAGTCTTGAGTGCGGCCTGTAAGACTGTGCCACCTCAGCCAAACCTGGGCCATGTTTGGCCCACATGCTGCATGCCAGTGCCGGACAAATGCCTGCTGCAGCTTTATGCCAAATCTAGGCCAGAATTCTTTGCTACCTGGGTAGTTGTGTGTGAGGTTTGTAAGTGTTAAAAGAATGACACAAAAATAACTGGAGTAGGAAAAGTGTATTCAAAAACAACACAAAGAAAACAAGAAAATCAATCTGTTGAATGCAATTTGCCATATCAAAACAGTGCAAGAATCAAGGTCCTAAAGTGATAGTCCACTAGTTTATATACAATCCAAAACAGTGAAAATACAGACTTGCAAGAATTTTCTGGAAAAGGTAAGTCCAGAAAAAGAAACTTAACATTCCAGAAAAGTTTGGAAGCTAATATACAGTAGCTTCCAGATAGATTGCTGATCTTCCTTTATACTGTTCTTAAAGGCATACAGACCATACAAACACTAAAATGAGAGAAGAAATAAAATTCTCTGATAAAGTTAATTCATCCATTTAATCTTCTCGGCATAGTACTTTTTTAATCAGGGGTTGCCACAGCAGAATGAACCGCCAACTTATCTAGCATATGTTTTACAGATGCCCTTCCGGCTGCAACCCATCACTACCCAATTCCCAATTCACCTATAGCACATGTCTTTGGACTGTGGGGGAAACCGGAGCACCACACAGGTTCCACACAGAAAGCCAACTGACCCAGCCGAGGCTCGAACCAGTGACCTTCTTGCTGTGAGGCGACAGCGCTACCCACTGTGCCACCACACCACCATTGACTAATAAAGTATTAAAACGGTATTGAAATTAATATAAAAACTGAATAAATATATATATATAAACATATATACAGTAAATAAACCCACTCAATGGGCTAAAGATCTGTGGATTGCTGTGTGCGCAAATTCCGTGTGGGCGTACTGATGTTAAAACAGAAACTATATGACTGAGGAAAGCCACTTGAGAACTCAGGTTCATTCAATATCATTTTAGTAAGCGGTCTATGTGGTTCATATGACTTAGGAAAAGTATATATAAGCAAATATTCATGCATCATCACTTTTTTTCTGGAAAGTATGCACATTTATGATGTTTTCAGCAGATTGATATTTAGAATATCTGTTTATTATAAGTAATTCAAAAGTTTCAAAAAATCTTTCACAAGTTGCTTTTTTCTGCTATGTCTGCTAGAAAGTTTATAGATTAAAGAATAGTGCCTATTGTATCTTGAAGTCTTGGATTTCCCCTAGGTATAGGAAATGTTCTGAGGTGATAAGGGTGAAACAATGGATTGGTCTGGTTTTTAACTTACCAGACACAACATCTGTTGCAGACTCAAGAATGTGAGTGCTTTAGCCTAAATTAGTTATAGAAACGCGCTTCTTGTTCTTTGACTTCTGACTACAGTAGTCAAAATTTAAAGTGGATCAAAAAAGGTTTTCTAAATTGTCCTAAAACAAGAATTGATGTTGTTTAATAGTTTTAGGACAGCATTATGGAAAGTTTTGATCAATTATAAATGCTGATGACTGTTTACTGCAAGGGCCATTCTTCTCCATACGAGTTGATTACTCAGTCTCTGGCCTTAGATATTTTATTTTTTACTTAGTGAATTTGACTTTAGGCTATCTTAGTTTCGTTGGTTATTTTACTTAATATTTTAACACCACTGTATTGTTTGATTTACAAGTTATTGATTTTATCGTTCCCCAGTAATAGGTTGCAGCTAGAAGGATATCCGCTGCGTAAAACATATGCTGGATAAATGGGCGGTTCATTCCACTGTGGCTACCCCAGATTAATAAAGGGACTAAGCCGAAAAGAAAATGATGAATGAAAATTAATTTTAAAATAATGTCAAAACTCAAAGCCCCTTTACATCAGCTCATTTATTGTATCAAATTGTCTTTAAATATTGCAAGGGGACAGTAAATGTTGTAAAATGCATGCAGTAATTTGAAATGTGTGTAAACTTACACTGTAGAAACTCCTCTCTGATTTTGGGCTCAGAAGTGGAAAAGTTCTTAATGTATGACATTGTGGAACAAAGAACAGAATTTGTACAGAATTTACTAAAGCCGATGAAAAATGAAAAGTTGCAAATCAAAAATGTTTAGGTTGATGTAACTAGGAACTCTATTCTCATTTTAGTGTAATAATCAAGGATTTTTTTGGCGTATACCTTGCCTTGGCTACAAAAAGCCAGCTCATAAAAAAAGTCCCTATAGCTATAATTGTACTTACTCTTAACTCAGCCTCAAGTGATTTAAAAACTTTAAGATTATTATTTTTAATGCTGAACCTATAATAACACATTAAAACAAAGCTGGAAACCTGTAACAATTGACTTCCATTATACTATTAATATGGATCTCTTATACATCTTAATATGGTAATAATGGTTACCGGTTTCCAACATTCTTCAGAATATCTTCTTTTAGGTTTACCAGGAAAAAAAACAACTCAAACAGGTTAGTCAAGTGAAGGGTGAGTAAATTATGACAGAATGTTCAGTTTTGGATGAACTATCCCTTTAATGATGATAGTGTGATTTTTACGCCTCACGGTGGCGATAAAGTGCTGTCTTAAATCCCTCCAGAGTCCACCTGAAGTTGACACAGGCAGAGGCCCGTCGGGAGCGGCAGGAGTGCGCGTGCCGGAGAAGTTCGCTCGCGCCGCGGCTCAGGAACAAGGAACTTCGACGCTTAACTGCCCACCAAGACCGACGAGCCTTTAAATCAGCAAGTTTATGTCGCTGTAGCCTGCCACACACCCGGAAAAGCAGCTCAGGTACGTTCATCTGTCGGTAACCTGTTAAATAAGATCCAATTATAGGTGTTTCATCGGGTTTGACGGATTTTTGAACGCGTTAGCAGGTTAGCAGGTAGGAATGAGAGCGAACCTGTTTCCTCGGCTTTTTAATGTTAATGTTAACTGTTACATTTTATTAAACGAGTTTACATGTAGTCTTTAACTCTTTATTTCGTGAGTGAATTAAGATAGAGTTTAATATCAGTAGATTAGCGTGTTGCCCAGGTGAGTTTTATAGTGTAACACTTACCTGAGGGAAGGAATTTCACCTCAGATTAAAGATCTCCTCCTTAATGTTAGCGTCATTCTGTTTTTATTGTGTTGTTTTTTCCATTTATTTTTTATTTTGTATCCTCTGTTAGAATTGGTTGCCGTCGATATGTCGTTGTTAGTCGGGTTGTGTGTATGTTATGCTGTGTATTATAACATTATGCTATATATCGACATGTCGTTCACGTGAGAAAAGTACAAGGAAATGACTCGTTTCATGTCACGATTTGTGCGAAATATTAATTGCCAGTTGTAAACTCTTGCTTGGTTTAGCTTGTTTGGTTTCCCCCTTAAATCTCGGTTAAAATCAGTTTGACAGCACTTTAAATTGTGGTGATGTTGACAGTAGGACAGTATGTTTGTGACTGATTGTGTGAGAGATAGAAGTTTCACCCACACACAGAAACCTCATGTCACATGCTGTGCTCCTACATCGTCTTAATAAACTTATTGTAGGTTATTTATTTAGTCAACTTATTTGCTTTGTGTTGAAACACATTCATTCCTTTCTTTCACTCCTGTTCTCGCTTTCTCATGACAAATATATGCATGTTAAATGCTACAAAATGTCTTGTGAGTTAAACGTGGTTAATCTACATAAATGGCTCAAAGATGTAAATGAGCAATTCCAGCGTTATGGATGTGACATTTGCAGTAAAACTCAAAACATAATTTCATAGAGAAAGCATATGTTAACATTATATTGAAACAGCTGCTTATATTTTCCAGAACAACTGACCACAGAGTTAAGGGACCAGAAAAATATCAATCTATAAACAATCCCTAAATAAAATAAAACTATTTAAATGCACCAAATATTATTGCCTGTATTCACTCAGAAATTGATACTCTTTTATGCTGAGCACTGTATTTTTTTCTTTTACATTTCAGTTTTATAATACCAGGAGGACACTGAATGACATATGCTCGGTTGCACCTTTATTTGTCATTCAGCACACATAACACTGCAGCACATCACACACTGATACAGACTTCTCTATCACGGTTATTTCTGATGAGATGTTCTTATTTTCTTTTCTCTTTCAGCTGATTCCATATTAACCCACCGCACCCCATCATGCTCCTCTCCCCTAGTTTCTGACCTCTGACAGCAATGGCGGACCGCTCGATTGCTCCGGGTCAGACGTACATAGAGGTGGAGTACGATTACGATTACAAGTCTAAAGACCGTTTGATCACCATTAAACATGGTGAAAGTTACCTGCTTGTGAAGAAGACCAATGATGACTGGTGGCAGGTTCGCAAGGACGATGCCAGTAAGCCATTTTATGTTCCAGCGCAGTATGTACGAGAGGTGCGACGGGCACTCATGCCCCCTCCTAAACCCCTGAATATAGCAGGCAGAGGGGGGCCTGCACCCAACCGACCCTCTGCACTGGAGATCCAGCGGCCAAATGACAACAAAAAGAGCCCGTGTCCGTCTCCCTCAAGCACTGCTTTACTGCCGCCCAGGGATGACCGAGGCAGTCCGGTTAGCCCAACTAGACATTTACCTCCCGCACAAATGAACACTTTCCCTGGCTCGCTTCCTTGCTTCAGAGCGGAGTCTCCTGGTAGCAAACTGGATGGAGAGAGGGATAAAGACAAAGATTCGGAGAGGAAGGATCGAGGTGAAAAAGCCGCAGTTCAAGAAGAGCTTGCTGAAGAAGGAGGTGATTCGGATAAAAACCGGATTGACTCTGAATCCGGGGATGAACTCAGCAGTGGTTCCACTGATAACCTACAGGTAGGAATCTTTTGTATACATTAACATTAGAACCATGAAAACAATTTAGATATCTTAATCCCTTTTTACCAATGTTGGAATGAACTAGGGCTGCAAAATATATTTGTTTCAGCAACGATATGCTGAAATACGCAAAGTTTGTGTCCACAATAGTCACATTGCAGGATACGCAATGTTGAGTTGGGTTTAAATGTTATTGATCAGCACAATAGTTGAGAATACATGAGATTTGTGGAGTCTTTGCAAAGTCTAACCATGACAGAGTGAAACTTTAAAGGCATTTCAAGAAGATTTAAAGCATTTGGGCACAAAAAAGTACATTGTAACTAGGCATGGGCCTAGTTTCTGACGGTATGATAACCTTGGATAAAAATATCACGGTTTATGATATCATGGTATTGTGCTCTAATATATATTTTTTTAAATGGGGGTTAAAAAACAAAAGCTTTTTTCCCTTTTAAATACAATATGTTTTATTTTTTTGAAAGATTTATGATATTTTGGAGCGGTAAACATGTCAGGCTAAATAATTGAAATTAATAATTGACTTAAGATGTCTTCATTTGTTTAAAAAATACAGTTTTTTAAAACGGCATCTTTGGGTATCTTCTGCTGGAGATGCTTTTGTCCTAAAAAAACAAAAAAAATGTAAATAAAAAAATCTTACACATACCTTAGGAATGGTATTGCAGAAAATTTTGGCGGTTTTAAAACCTTGACTTTTTTTAAACAGCAGTATACCTTAAAAAAGGTCATCGTCCCATGCCTATCTGTAACTTTAATGTAGAACAATTTTTTTGATTTAATACACTGAAGACTATACAGTGTTGCTTTATATTCAATTGTTCAATTTCTGTACCTCACTACTGTTTGACTCTAAAGTGAACCATAAAGCTTTTTTTCTGTTGCTCTACAGCAATTATTTTTGCTTGCAATTTTTTAAAATAATTTTTTGTCGATGATCCCCACCCTTACAAATTTACCCCAATTTTAATTAGAGATGCCCAAACTAGGGCCCGGGGGCAAAAGTTATCCCATGGTAACCTTTGATTTAGCCTGCCACCCAATCACATGGGAAAAATAATGGGGAAGGTTAGGGCGAATACCTCAAACAGAAATCATAATTTCTAACATAACCGTTGGTTTGTTTGTTTAATTGCTGAGCTACAAAATAAGCAAAACTGACGTTAAATGTTGTGAATTAATCAGATTTTTTGAAGGGTCATGAAACCTTAAAACACTTTTTTTTAAAGATGTTGACATATATGTGTGGCATGTCACTAAAAACAGGACACATTTTATTATCGAATTTATGATTAAATAACTTTTTTTCTTAATATTTATAACTCTTACTAAATTAGGAAGTTACAATGGCAACGTTTAAGTT